>NW_027305487.1:1102500-1115000 GCF_039555335.1 Amphiura filiformis | reverse complement strand
TATTCTACGTGCACCTTTGTACTATAGATTCATTATAAACGAATAAAAAGTGTTAAAAACTAATCCACTTGTTTTATGCAATAATAATTGGCTTATTGAATAGAGAACCACGGTATTCAGACCTGTTCTTCACAAATTAGATTCCAAAACTTGACATAAATAGAAAATTGCACGGTATGCAAGCCAGTAAACATTATAGAGACATAGTATTAAAATCTTTATTGTGTCTGCATACCGTAAAACTCATACATTGATATGGTCTAAATTATCCCAAACAAATCGAGTATCATTAAATAGCTCAATTGGTAGAGCGCGTACCATTCAAACGGGAAAAGTTAACCGCAGGGGTTCGAATTCTACATGCTTTTTTTATTTTGATCCCGTTATTTTATTTTTCCTTAGTATTTACTTCTACAGAATAGATTTCAGATTTTTGTTGATCGAAATAATATTTTACAATGTGTTTGGTCAATGATGTCTTCTGCTATAAGTATGAAATTATACTAGCTGGGCATGGTGTGATAAGCCTTTTGATAAGCATGAAACCATACTTAATATTCAGCTAGCTTAGTATGCAATCTGCTGACTTCAGATATGGAAACTGTTATTAAGTATGATTTAATATAGGCATGAGCCAAGTATGTTTTCTGCTATAAGTATGAAGACGTATTTGTTTAGCATGAAAACATACTTACTAGGGGAATTGTGTGTGTATCGTCCTTTCGATAAATATGATATCATACTTAGTGCTTGGGGCAAAAACATCGGCCAATTTGGAATATTGCTAACATGTAAGTATGGAGCCACACTCGCTAGGAGCAAGGTGTGTATAAAGAAATTTGGATAACTACACAATTCAGAAGAAGTGTAAATTGACAATATGAACAAGAAAGAATGAAAGAAAGAAAGAAAGAAAGAAAGAAAGAAAGAAAGAAAGAAAAAGAAAGAAAGAAAGAAAAAGAAAGAAAGAAAGAAAGAAAGAAAGAAAGAAGTTGAGGTAAAAAAGCTTTAAAACATATAGTCGTACAGAAGAGGATAGGAAAAGTAATATTATTAAAAAATAGCACTACAGAAGATTCGAACTCATGGCTATCATTATAACATATTATAGTTCACAAGTCACAGCCTCTACCGCTGCGACACGAGGAACTCTCTGAACAGTTAATCGATTTATAATATATATTAAGTTATTCAATGTACGTATGGTCCGTGGCGTGATAGAAAACTTAACTGAAACGTATCAAATAGACATAATTTTATCGGTTTACTCCGAATATATTTGTTGGCAATGTATTTAGGGTTGTAAAAATAAATTTGGAATTTGGATTCATTAACTTCCCCACGGTCGACACAATTTAAAGAAAGAAAATTACATTGATTTCTTTTTAAACTGATTGTGTCGACCGTTAGCGTTATACTTATTATAAATAAATCTGCACAACTAACAACGGCCCTCCTACAGTATATAGTGGTTTTGTTAATGCTTTGTGATCACGAGATCTAGAGTTCGAGTCCCATTGTCGCCTGTTTTTTTACTTAAAAAATCTGCACCTTATCCCTTTTTTAAAATCTCAGATGACACCTACGTCGGTTCAAATTTTAACAAATATAATTTTGATCAATAAAGAAATCTGTGAGAGTATAGATTTTAATTAGCGATGTCTGAAGAATTTGAATAGATATGATTTGGTTTATCGTTCATTATCGAACTTTATTTTTTTCTCTTTATATAACTTTTTAAGAGAAGCATGCGCGGGTTGGGTGGATTATCTGTTTGTTACTCAGTGAATCGATGACCTGGATGCTGACATACAGTGGTGGACTTAGCAATGTTTGCATCTTGACTCTTCAAATGTTAGGTTCATTAATGTTCATTGTTTAATGTTTTGGGGTTTTTTGCAACTTTTTTCTACTGGGCGTCACACTCATCACGCTCTGCGTTTAGTGACGTCCACGTCTCATTTGCATATTATTTGAATAGCTTTTCCTAATTATTTTTATATTTGTATTATTATAATCATTTTTGTTATTATATATTTTGTATTGTACATTTTGCTTGAGATGAAATAAAACTATGAAACTATGAAACTATGAACTCCATGCACACGTACATTGTCTTTACCTAGAACTGGCTCATTTCCTCGGACAACGAGGCAGCTACACGGCTTAGGACGCGCGAAGCGCGCCCCATGTTACGCGGCTGAACCCACGACTCGGACAACGAGGCCTATTCATAGGCAAAAGCAAATTAAAACAAAACAAATGGAAAAAAAATGCCGGGAATTGAACCCACGCCCTTCCGTTAACTGTCAGTCTCCTTATCCACTGAGCTATTGAGGTGTTGTTATTCTACGTGCACCTTTGTACTATAGATTCATTATAAACGAATAAAAAGTGTTAAAAACTAATCCACTTGTTTTATGCAATAATAATTGGCTTATTGAATAGAGAACCACGGTATTCAGACCTGTTCTTCACAAATTAGATTCCAAAACTTGACATAAATAGAAAATTGCACGGTATGCAAGCCAGTAAACATTATAGAGACATAGTATTAAAATCTTTATTGTGTCTGCATACCGTAAAACTCATACATTGATATGGTCTAAATTATCCCAAACACATCGAGTATCATTAAATAGCTCAATTGGTAGAGCGCGTACCATTCAAACGGGAAAAGTTAACCGCAGGGGTTCGAATTCTACATGCTTTTTTATTTTGATCCCGTTATTTTATTTTTCCTTAGTATTTACTTCTACAGAATAGATTTCAGATTTTTGTTGATCGAAATAATATTTTACAATGTGTTTGGTCAATGATGTCTTCTGCTATAAGTATGAAATTATACTAGCTGGGCATGGTGTGATAAGCCTTTTGATAAGCATGAAACCATACTTAATATTCAGCTAGCTTAGTATGCAATCTGCTGACTTCTGATATGCAAACTGTTAAAACAACATTTATTTTCATTTTAGACTTTTTATAGTCTATGTTTTCTTCATTTCAGCTTAATTTAGCAGTTGTCATGGTTGTGTGTAAATTCCTATTTCTATTAGATACGTTGTAATAAAACACGATTTTAAATATTTGTATATTAATTTTCTCTGAGGGTTTGCAGCAAAATTGATATTTTAATTTCCTTGGTATGGATTTCAGTTGTGGCTAGTAGTCAGGTAATGATGATGGTGATGATGATGATGATGATATGATGATGATGATGATGACGACGACGACGATGATGATAATAATGATGACGATGATGATGATGATGATGATGACGATGATAATGATGATGATGATGATGATGATGATGATGATGATGATGATAATTAATACACAAACGACAAAGAGGAACAAAGTAACATGCCTAGCATGTAATTCTATTTTTAACATGGAAACGTTTGACCTCTTATCTTCTAGCAAACTAAGATTATGCATATCTTATCTCTTCAATAAACATTGTAAAAGTCGATTTGGCCTTGACACGTGGGGCTTGCCGAAAATGTGAGCATGTCTACTATTTCCATGCTGTGAGTGATACCATAGAAACATGCTCTTTGTTTAAACATTACAAGTAACATGAGTGGCAAACATTAATGTTTCATATTGCTAGTAATCCCCCAAGCAATGTTGGAGCCAATACTAGACCAATTGTCCGTTCCTGTCTCAGTATCAAAACAACATTGACTGGTGGGTGCGGGAGGGGGTTGAGAATTTCATACTAAATTAAATCCTCATCACTGCCATCATCGTCACCATCACGACTCTAATAATCATCTGACATCAGTTGTATTATCCATCATCATCATCATCATCATCATCATCATCATCATCAACAACAACAACAACAACAACAACAAAACAACAACATCATCATCATCATCATCTAAACCATCATCATTATCACCATCATCATCATCACCATCATCATCATCATCGTCGTCGTCGTCATCATCATTTACACTATAGCCACACAAATAGAAATCTTACATTAACTGCAAGTCATCAGAAAAACAAAATATTTTAAACAAATTATTGTTTTATTACTGTGCGCACAGTTTGCAACAATAGCATCAACTGCTAGATTATGCTCAAATGAAAAATAAAATAGACTTTCAAAAATCTATAATGAAAAAATATTTTGTTTACGCTGTATGCATTCCTGGACTGGAGGAATTGTGGCTTCAAAAGCTGAACATCGCGCTACCATTGCATACCACTGTGGAAACAATGAGCAAAAACATGAACATTGCTGAACTGGAATTAACATCAGTGATTCTTTCCATATACGTCAGCGGCTGTGACACAGTCAGCTATCCTTATCATAAAAGGATGGCTCTAGCGACACTACTAGATAGTGATAGATGCAATGCATTCACAGCATAAGGTAACTATGGTGAAGATGGTGATATGGAGCTGGAAGAAGAAGTGATAAGGGCAGCAATTCTTCTTCGCGCTCTATGGGCGATGTGGCTTCTCTTGTAGTTTGGATGATTTGCGAGCCCCTCTGTTTGCAAAAGAAAAAAGTGGACTTGAGACATTTTCTGTATTTGCTCTGTTCATCATGTTCCCCTTTGTGGTCATATTCCTGTTGTTGCGCAGTGAGCGGCTCTGACGGATACTTGCGCGTTATAAATTTATATTATTATTATTATTATTTTCCCCTTGCCCTGCATTTGCCCAACACATTTTACGTCGTAGCGCCAACCAAATCGTCATTAAGCAAGGCCCTCTGTCTGAAACAGATTATCCAGATCCAACGCTGTATGGACGGAGGATTGTCAATGGCAAACCTGTCCTAATCATAATGGTGAAAGACCCCAAACCCCAAATCGCAATGAAACATAAGCCATGCTGGTGTCTAAATGCATGATAAATTGTAAATGTGCAAAGAACGGTGTAAAGTGTATGCATCAGGTAGCCTTGATAAATGCGTACGTGTTGCAGCTGATTGCATTATGCAGGATAAGGATGATGAGTAGTGTCAGATATGAAACTACAAACAGAATAAGTGGTGAAACAACTGCAACAGAAACTGCAGTTGAGAAATCTAGGTCAAGTAAGTCCAACAGAATCTTTCTTATCACGCATGAAATTAAACCTATTTATGATATCAGTACCTCAAATTATGCATCAATGTTTCAAATTTATGTAGATAAACATTTTAATTAGGCGTGCAAGAAAAACAAAAAGTAGACAAGTCTTGTGAAGCTCAAAAGTCATAATGCATGAAAACTGCACTTGAAGTTGAATTTTCATACAGACAGCAATGCATATCAATAGTTTCTGTCGTTCATAAACCGTAAAGAAATTGAGTGTGCGGTTCTTACACGTATTGAAATCAAAGGTAACGATGTTTGTCATCATTATAAAGCAATAGAAACTATTTCGATATTTTTTACATGTGGAGTCACATTTGATGACGTCATCATATTTTGTCCGATAGATGTTATACAAATATGTATTTTGGAATCAAAATTATGTTTATCAGAGAAAATAGCCAATATCTATAGCCATGTAAAAGTGAAAAAACGGTTTATTGAGAAAATCGCAATCAAAATTACATTTAGTACACACGTCAATGTGAAAAATAAAATTAAAAGTTCCCTTACACAATATCTGAATGAAATACTGCTTCTAACTTAAAAAAAATGGAAGAAGGGATATATAAAATATCCAAACAGGCAATATTTTTTGTTTGTAAATTTTGTATTTTTTTATCCAGAATTTGATGACGTCATCATATTTTGTCCGATAGACGTTATACAAATATATATTTTGGAATCAAACATATTTTTTCTTACTAAGAACATCCTAGTGTATAATGAAAATAGTTTGAAAGATTTAAAAATTGGTTAAAATATATGTTTCTAAGAGAAAATAGCCAATATTTATTATTATAGCCACGAAAAAAGTGAAAAAACGGTATATTGAGAAAATCGCAATCAAAAATTATATTTAGTACACACGTCAATGTGAAAAATAAAATTTAAAGCTCCCTAACACAATATCTAAATATAATACAGCTTCTACCTTAACAGAAATAGAAGGAGGGGTATTTAATATATCCATACAGGCAAGAATATTTTTTTATAAATTTTGCACTTTTTTCACCAACATTTGATGACGTCATCATTATTACGCAATATCTATTTTTTTGCAATCCTGGAGAAAAATACGACCTCTGAATTCATAATCCTGAGGTTCCAGACTATCAATATACATTGGTTTAAAAAAAAGTTCTTTCAAGGTAACCCAACTCATTTTTTGTAGGCTTGGGGCTCTGACTGAAGATACCAAAGACGCTGAAACTGAGATTGCCCAGGAACAAACAGGAATTACAGCTAAACGGGGCACTAGAGACCATATTGTTAATATCAGCAACATTATTAAAATTGCACGGGACACCCTGTTCCACCGTACTTAAGTTTCATTATTGTTTCCCAACAAGATCCTTGGAACATAATGAGAAAGATGTGTTTTTTCCTAACCATGAGATGGATCTGATCAGCAAACTTTATCAACACCAGGAGTCGGCCGTCAGAACTAGCAGAGTTTATACTCTGCAGATTAGAAGGTTCCAGCCTGTCCCCTTAGCTTTTCGAAATTTATTATGAAAGAATGATGCGAGATGCACTGGGATAATTCCACGAAGGAGTGAAGACTGGTGGTCAACGAATAACAAATTTGAATGTGATGCAGCAAACAAAAAGAGGGGACCAATGCCGAACATTTAGAAGACAAAATCATGGTTATATCAGATGAACGGAAAGACCAAGGAGAGAACTTCACACTTGATTGCGCTGTCATTGAAGAGATGCAGCGTATTAAGTTTCTGCGTTCAATTGTCAACACCAGAGGCGACTGTTCCCAATAGATCACGAATGGGCTGGCAATTGCACGAAATGTGGTTCAGAACATGAGAAAGTTATTAAAAAGTAGACTTCCATTCCCCTTAAGGTACAGCTGGTTATATCATGGTTATATTAGATGAACGGAATGACCAAGGAGAGAACTTCACATTTGATTGCGCTGTCATTGAAGAGATGCAGCGTTTTAAGTTTCTGGGTTCAATTGTCAACACCAGAGGCGACTGTTCCCAAGAGATCACGAATGGGCTGGCAATTGCACGAAATGTGGTTCAGAACATGAGAAAGTTATACTTCCATTCCCCTTAGGGTACAGCTGGTCAAGTCAACAGTCTTCACAAAAGCATCATATGGTTCAGAATCATGGACAATTAAGTCAACCAATAGTAAGAGTATCTTGGACAGAAAATAGGACAAACGAATGGATCTAAGTGAGATTGGAACAAAGAAACGCTACGTGCTGAAATGTTTAAACGAAAGCTGTCCTATTTTGGACATGTCACCAGACACTGAAGACTTGCGAAATCAATTGATAAAGGAATGGTGGAAGGTAGGCGAAAGAGAGGAAGACCAGCAGCAAACTGGCTAGATGATATTAGTAAGTTCGCCGGCATAAGGGTGACTGCTGCAACAAGGATTGCTGATAAAGCTCTCATTTGGACCACATCCAAACGCAATATTAACCAAATCAACCAAACTAAATGTGTCATATGACTCATATCCAAAAACTTTTTTTTCCTCATAATTGTACTTTGTGGGCTTAGCACGTTTTACAACTAAGCTCCTTCGCATACAAAATATTTGCAATAGGCCTAGTCCGTATAGATTCCTCGAGTCAGTAAAGTAAAATAAAATTTTGAGATTGTCTCAAAAACTGAATTGTTGCAGGAATCTACAGTTATACTACAGTGCAACAGGGCATAAATGCCCTAAACTGCAGTTTTGGACAGATTGACACGTAATTTAAAATCTTGATTAAAGTGAAAGATGTCACTTACAACATTTTTTTGTCAAATCCTAAATTTCTGTTAGAGAAAATCTGCATATTTGAATTAATTTTTTTTAATTAATGGACATTAATTAATCAATATTTTTTAATGATTTACCGTAATTCCAAACGTGTCAAGCAATATGTCAAATGCTTTATAAATTGGTCAGAGCACATTTTGCAAAATGCATTTAGTATTTTAGTTATAAAATTCCAAACATTCTATTCCAATTTTTTGCTATACACGCACATGGGCTGTACTTTTAAATTCCGCGCCTAATCAATAATGAGTCTTTCACTCCATTGATAAAGTACTGAGCTCCCTGTAGCATTATGGAGTGACCAGTCCTAGAGTGTGATGGTTTTGTAGCAGATGACAGTGCTCATTCAAGCCTATCAAGGTCAGTTAGTAACCATTTGCTGAATGGCTGGGCATTATCAGCTATCAAAGAGATGCCTTATGCAGCTGCCAATCACAGTTGAGGTTTGATAACATTTTGTTAAAAACCAAAAAGTGATATAAGGACAAAGCTGTGCATGTTGGTACTTGTTTGTTTGGATTCTTATATGTTGAAAATCCCTTGTAGTAGTATTTTTTTAGTGTGTAGTGTATATTATTCATAAATTATATAGCTTTTAAATTTCGGGCATTTATGCTCTGTTACACTGTAGTTGGATTCCTTGGACGCCGTAGACAGTAGAGCCAGCGACATGCATAACTGAAGGATACCTGATCGGTGCTGAATATTGCATCAAGAGCATGAAGTGTTTCATGGTTGGGTTAACACTAGTCCACTGCCGGGAAGCAGGTAATAACCGTTGTCAGGTATTAAATTTCTTGTGTCTTAACTTTGCAGTGAGTCTTTTAACCACTCGTGCCGCAGTAAATGTGTGGATTTCACTAAGGTTGCCTCTTTTCTCTCTCCCCTGTATCCTCATATCTGTGTCTCGAAGAAATACATCAGTTGTAAGAAACGGACAGACTGAACGAATGTGCTCTTGATAATCGGCCAATGTAAGAGGACTTAGATCAAACAAAGGACAACTTGAGGTCAGGATAGGAAGTACTCCAAACAATTTAAAACCAGACTTAATCAGTATCGCCGTGTCAAAGCTGGACTCTTCAATTCCTGAAGATAAGTATTTCCATCTTAATGAACGGTTACACCTGTATGAGGAAAGACAGACGCGATGGCAGTGGGTGGGGCATATGCTCGGCCTATCACAAGAGTGGCTTACTAATGTGAAAGAACGCAACCTGGAACCAAAAACGCTTTAACTAATGGTCTTCACCAACAAAACCAGAAGTCGTTCTATGCCGCTTTTACACACTTACTGTACTCCGATGAAAGTCTTTGAATTTCTGGATGGCAGACACCTTGACCATCTCACCTCATCTCATCAAAGCTAACATCTGTATATTGGCTGGGGACTGTAACTGTCATCAGCTCTTGCTGCACACACGATATTTCCCAAATAGTGTCAGGAGCTATTCATCAACTTGGAAACTGCTTGGACCTTTTCATCATTGATGCTCTAAACCTCTTCTCCCCCATTGCAATCGAACACAATGTTGGAACATCAGATCACTACCTTGTCAAAACATATCGGGAAGCCACGTCACTATCTGAGCCACCTCCACCAAGACAAGTAAGGCTGTACCACAAAGCCGACTGGGATGGACAGATCATTATGTCTTGCAGAAGCCCCATGGGATAGTCTCTTTGAAAGAAACCAGAAACATGTAAATGTCACGAATACCATTTGTAATGTCAGGCACCAATTCATTCCGCTGAACCAACCAACTTTCGTGAATTTTCCCGCATGGTGGAACGAAGGCTGTGACATGGCTCTGAAGTAAAAAGACAGGGCCTGAAGACAGTGGAAATCTCTACAGATTACAACTATATGCTAGAAATATATACTGGAAAGCTGCTGCCCCGCACAATACCAGAGTAAGAGAGCAGATGACGATCAAACTTCTGACATGCTCCAAGTCCTAGTGTTGGACAGATCGTCGGCTAAGACCGGCTAATTCAAAATGCCAGTCCTAAAATCAGATCGATGATAAGGCAGATGCTTCGCAAGTTTCTTTAGTGATAAATCTACCATCCTACATACTGTAAACTGCAAGCCTATTCCAAATACTCCTCTGGGAAGCACTTCAAAAATGTGGAAATTGTGTGTTCTGACCAAAGAAGGTAACTTTGATAGCTTGATATACACAAAGATGGTATCCAGCCATGGTATTCAATGCTTCTCCTGAACTTGCAACCCCATTAGCACGTATTTTCCAACTCTGCTTCGACACGGGCCACATGCCATATTGTGTATCAGACACTCCCAATTGCTCTCCGTGCTCTCCACGATTATAGAGATTGATATATGAAGCCATGTGGCACCATCTTGACTCACACAGGCTGATTTCGAATAGACATTTTTTGGAACCCTCTTTTATGGGACTCCTAGTAATAATACTTTTTCATTTTTTTTTTCTAATTTTATTGGACAATATCAAAGACCCTAGATACAAAATCTAGGATCTTTGATATTATCAAAATTGAACCATGTGTATCGGCCGCATAAGACCGACAAATCAGGTACATCTCTATTTCAGCACATTACATGCGTTATTGCAACTTATTATTGACAAAATCACAATTTCACTACATGCATACACTTTTGTCTATGTACCTTTATGTCAAGGTCAAAAGATGAACTCTATACCAAGTTTGTGCTTTGTATTTTAATAATTTTAATGCTTCATTGCGCTTTCAGTAACCTTTACTTCACAGCTCAATGTGATCACATAGCTCATAGAGCACGTAGACAAGTTGAACAACTATATAGAAATATTATTTTTATTTTACCTGTACTAAATTCATTTCTTACTGTTTGAATAAATTCAACCAACAGCAGACAACATGCAAGTAGTATCAACCTCAACACTGTTAATAAAACCACGCGAATGTAGTAAATATGTTATATTATATATGATATAAGGTATCCTATACCTTTCATCATATATTAGGTAACGACAAACTCCACATAAGTGCATTATTATATAGGCCGCACCCATGCACGAATGAACGGTAGAGCCAACAAGATCTGTCTTCGAAAAATGTGTGCTTAAAATGTGTACTAAATTATATTTAATTCAGAATTGTAACAAAAGTTCAATGGATATCAATCCAAGCAAGTTTCCTGACAATCCAACAATCAATATTCAGTTGACTCAGATAGCTTAGAAAAATTTCCCCGCTGAAAGATGATAACACCCACTAAGTTTCATTACCATCCAACAATCCAACAGCAGACCTCAGATGCCCTTGAATATGTTTGACGTTTAATTGTGATCACATCCAACACGTTTCATGAAAATGCTCAATTGACCCCATATGACCTTGACATGACTTTAAAGTGTGGGTGCTCAATAATTCAATTGCACATCGAGCAAAGTTTCACGACATTCCGAAATCGGCGCGCATGACATATCATGCTTTTTATTAGCGACAGAATCTATAGATACCGTGGTTCTGTCTTGATTAATTCTACTTTTTTGCTTCAGCGTATGATGTAGGCCTAGTAATTTGTAAAGTGATTGTAACACGTATCAGGATTTAGCTTTAGTTGGACCTTTGAGTGCTACCTTTAATTGACATTTAAAGAAATATTGTAATTAGATTTTTATTTATTTCATACCAAATGTTAGTTTTTACTGTCACATATAATCCCCTTTTAGTTTTGAGCCTAACAAATGAGGCAAACTAAAGAAAATCACCGTAATATACAATATAACGGGAAAGGCAAGTGCCACCATACTGGGTTATCGAGCTTTACTGGTAATTCTTGATTTAACCTCGTCAGGGCATATTTAAGTAGAAATTGCTTTTAATAACCAGCTTGACAAAAACGTATTAAAACGGAAATATTATATTTGACATAAACATACTCCATATACGTAACAGTAATTAATTTCTAGCACATGTCGAGAAATTATAGGGATATTTAGTTGAACGCGTCAGAAAAAAGGTACTTCGGCTAAAGTTGGTACGTCTCGTTTGGCCTCTTAGAGAGTGACGATGACCGTATTTGCCGGAAGCCCTAACCCTAATTACGGTCACCTCTCTACTGTTTGTGTCCATTCGATTCGCCATTTTCTTAATGAACTTTCACCCCTGGGTCATTTCGGAATCCTTAAGGTTAGCAACTATTTTCAACTGCTGCCATTTGGTAGTTCACAGCATCTTGCGAATGGTAGTGAGCTTTGGCAAAAAATGCGTGTAGAAGAATTCAAATATCACAGATATACTTCTGTAGGTCCTGTGATTCTTAAGTTATGTTGTAAAGACGGCTGAAACAGCAACACTTTTGTAAAACATACAAAACTCATTAACAACAATTATAAATCAAGCAAGTTTTCAAAGTATATGATTTGTAGAATGAACTTTTACAAAACATCAAAGTGTTATTTTTTAAGAATATGTTGGTTTAGATAATGCAAATCGATTTTTGGCTGCTTCGACCAACAATATCTAGTCTACTCTTAATATTTACCGACTGTATCCCGTGAGTGGTGTTTGTATTTGGTGGTTATCAAGCTCGACAATAGAGAGGGATATGATAGTCGGGATATCAATTTG
>NW_027305487.1:1087500-1092500 GCF_039555335.1 Amphiura filiformis | reverse complement strand
TCCAGAATTTGATGACGTCATCATATTTTGTCCGATAGACGTTATACAAATATATATTTTGGAATCAAACATATTTTTTCTTACTAAGAACATCCTAGTGTATAATGAAAATAGTTTGAAAGATTTAAAAATTGGTTAAAATATATGTTTCTAAGAGAAAATAGCCAATATTTATTATTATAGCCACGAAAAAGTGAAAAAACGGTATATTGAGAAAATCGCAATCAAAAATTATATTTAGTACACACGTCAATGTGAAAAATAAAATTTAAAGCTCCCTAACACAATATCTAAATATAATACAGCTTCTACCTTAACAGAAATAGAAGGAGGGGTATTTAATATATCCATACAGGCAAGAATATTTTTTTATAAATTTTGCACTTTTTTCACCAACATTTGATGACGTCATCATTATTACGCAATATCTATTTTTTTGCAATCCTGGAGAAAAATACGACCTCTGAATTCATAATCCTGAGGTTCCAGACTATCAATATACATTGGTTTAAAAAAAAGTTCTTTCAAGGTAACCCAACTCATTTTTTGTAGGCTTGGGGCTCTGACTGAAGATACCAAAGACGCTGAAACTGAGATTGCCCAGGAACAAACAGGAATTACAGCTAAACGGGGCACTAGAGACCATATTGTTAATATCAGCAACATTATTAAAATTGCACGGACACCCTGTTCCACCGTACTTAAGTTTCATTATTGTTTCCCAACAAGATCCTTGGAACATAATGAGAAAGATGTGTTTTTTTTCCTAACCATGAGATGGATCTGATCAGCAAACTTTATCAACACCAGGAGTCGGCCGTCAGAACTAGCAGAGTTTATACTCTGCAGATTAGAAGGTTCCAGCCTGTCCCCTTAGCTTTTCGAAATTTATTATGAAAGAATGATGCGAGATGCACTGGGATAATTCCACGAAGGAGTGAAGACTGGTGGTCAACGAATAACAAATTTGAATGTGATGCAGCAAACAAAAAGAGGGGACCAATGCCGAACATTTAGAAGACAAAAATCATGGTTATATCAGATGAACGGAAAGACCAAGGAGAGAACTTCACACTTGATTGCGCTGTCATTGAAGAGATGCAGCGTATTAAGTTTCTGCGTTCAATTGTCAACACCAGAGGCGACTGTTCCCAATAGATCACGAATGGGCTGGCAATTGCACGAAATGTGGTTCAGAACATGAGAAAGTTATTAAAAAGTAGACGTCCATTCCCCGTAAGGTACAGCTGGTTATATCATGGTTATATTAGATGAACGGAATGACCAAGGAGAGAACTTCACATTTGATTGCGCTGTCATTGAAGAGATGCAGCGTTTTAAGTTTCTGGGTTCAATTGTCAACACCAGAGGCGACTGTTCCCAAGAGATCACGAATGGGCTGGCAATTGCACGAAATGTGGTTCAGAACATGAGAAAGTTATACTTCCATTCCCCTTAGGGTACAGCTGGTCAAGTCAACAGTCTTCACAAAAGCATCATATGGTTCAGAATCATGGACAATTAAGTCAACCAATAGTAAGAGTATCTTGGACAGAAAATAGGACAAACGAATGGATCTAAGTGAGATTGGAACAAAGAAACGCTACGTGCTGAAATGTTTAAACGAAAGCTGTCCTATTTTGGACATGTCACCAGACACTGAAGACTTGCGAAATCAATTGATAAAGGAATGGTGGAAGGTAGGCGAAAGAGAGGAAGACCAGCAGCAAACTGGCTAGATGATATTAGTAAGTTCGCCGGCATAAGGGTGACTGCTGCAACAAGGATTGCTGATAAAGCTCTCATTTGGACCACATCCAAACGCAATATTAACCAAATCAACCAAACTAAATGTGTCATATGACTCATATCCAAAAACTTTTTTTCCTCATAATTGTACTTTGTGGGCTTAGCACGTTTTACAACTAAGCTCCCTTCGCATACAAAATATTTGCAATAGGCCTAGTCCGTATAGATTCCTCGAGTCAGTAAAGTAAAATAAAATTTTGAGATTGTCTCAAAAACTGAATTGTTGCAGGAATCTACAGTTATACTACAGTGCAACAGGGCATAAATGCCCTAAACTGCAGTTTTGGACAGATTGACACGTAATTTAAAATCTTGATTAAAGTGAAAGATGTCACTTACAACATTTTTTTGTCAAATCCTAAATTTCTGTTAGAGAAAATCTGCATATTTGAATTAATTTTTTTAATTAATGGACATTAATTAATCAATATTTTTTAATGATTTACCGTAATTCCAAACGTGTCAAGCAATATGTCAAATGCTTTATAAATTGGTCAGAGCACATTTTGCAAAATGCATTTAGTATTTTAGTTATAAAATTCCAAACATTCTATTCCAATTTTTTGCTATACACGCACATGGGCTGTACTTTTAAATTCCGCGCCTAATCAATAATGAGTCTTTCACTCCATTGATAAAGTACTGAGCTCCCTGTAGCATTATGGAGTGACCAGTCCTAGAGTGTGATGGTTTTGTAGCAGATGACAGTGCTCATTCAAGCCTATCAAGGTCAGTTAGTAACCATTTGCTGAATGGCTGGGCATTATCAGCTATCAAAGAGATGCCTTATGCAGCTGCCAATCACAGTTGAGGTTTGATAACATTTTGTTAAAAACCAAAAAGTGATATAAGGACAAAGCTGTGCATGTTGGTACTTGTTTGTTTGGATTCTTATATGTTGAAAATCCCTTGTAGTAGTATTTTTTTAGTGTGTAGTGTATATTATTCATAAATTATATAGCTTTTAAATTTCGGGCATTTATGCTCTGTTACACTGTAGTTGGATTCCTTGGACGCCGTAGACAGTAGAGCCAGCGACATGCATAACTGAAGGATACCTGATCGGTGCTGAATATTGCATCAAGAGCATGAAGTGTTTCATGGTTGGGTTAACACTAGTCCACTGCCGGGAAGCAGGTAATAACCGTTGTCAGGTATTAAATTTCTTGTGTCTTAACTTTGCAGTGAGTCTTTTAACCACTCGTGCCGCAGTAAATGTTTGGATTTCACTAAGGTTGCCTCTTTTCTCTCTCCCCTGTATCCACATATCTGTGTCTCGAAGAAATACATCAGTTGTAAGAAACGGACAGACTGAACGAATGTGCTCTTGATAATCGGCCAATGTAAGAGGACTTAGATCAAACAAAGGACAACTTGAGGTCAGGATAGGAAGTACTCCAAACAATTTAAAACCAGACTTAATCAGTATCGCCGTGTCAAAGCTGGACTCTTCAATTCCTGAAGATAAGTATTTCCATCTTAATGAACGGTTACACCTGTATGAGGAAAGACAGACGCGATGGCAGTGGGTGGGGCATATGCTCGGCCTATCACAAGAGTGGCTTACTAATGTGAAAGAACGCAACCTGGAACCAAAAACGCTTTAACTAATGGTCTTCACCAACAAAACCAGAAGTCGTTCTATGCCGCTTTTACACACTTACTGTACTCCGATGAAAGTCTTTGAATTTCTGGATGGCAGACACCTTGACCATCTCACCTCATCTCATCAAAGCTAACATCTGTATATTGGCTGGGGACTGTAACTGTCATCAGCTCTTGCTGCACACACGATATTTCCCAAATAGTGTCAGGAGCTATTCATCAACTTGGAAACTGCTTGGACCTTTTCATCATTGATGCTCTAAACCTCTTCTCCCCCATTGCAATCGAACACAATGTTGGAACATCAGATCACTACCTTGTCAAAACATATCGGGAAGCCACGTCACTATCTGAGCCACCTCCACCAAGACAAGTAAGGCTGTACCACAAAGCCGACTGGGATGGACAGATCATTATGTCTTGCAGAAGCCCCATGGGATAGTCTCTTTGAAAGAAACCAGAAACATGTAAATGTCACGAATACCATTTGTAATGTCAGGCACCAATTCATTCCGCTGAACCAACCAACTTTCGTGAATTTTCCCGCATGGTGGAACGAAGGCTGTGACATGGCTCTGAAGTAAAAAGACAGGGCCTGAAGACAGTGGAAATCTCTACAGATTACAACTATATGCTAGAAATATATACTGGAAAGCTGCTGCCCCGCACAATACCAGAGTAAGAGAGCAGATGACGATCAAACTTCTGACATGCTCCAAGTCCTAGTGTTGGACAGATCGTCGGCTAAGACCGGCTAATTCAAAATGCCAGTCCTAAAATCAGATCGATGATAAGGCAGATGCTTCGCAAGTTTCTTTAGTGATAAATCTACCATCCTACATACTGTAAACTGCAAGCCTATTCCAAATACTCCTCTGGGAAGCACTTCAAAAATGTGGAAATTGTGTGTTCTGACCAAAGAAGGTAACTTTGATAGCTTGATATACACAAAGATGGTATCCTAGCCATGGTATTCAATGCTTCTCCTGAACTTGCAACCCCATTAGCACGTATTTTCCAACTCTGCTTCGACACGGGCCACATGCCATATTGTGTATCAGACACTCCCAATTGCTCTCCGTGCTCTCCACGATTATAGAGATTGATATATGAAGCCATGTGGCACCATCTTGACTCACACAGGCTGATTTCGAATAGACATTTTTTGGAACCCTCTTTTATGGGACTCCTAGTAATAATACTTTTTCATTTTTTTATTCAAATTTTATTGGACAATATCAAAGACCCTAGATACAAAATCTAGGATCTTTGATATTGCCCGTAAAATTGAACCATGTGTATCGGCCGCATAAGACCGACAAATCAGGTACATCTCTATTTCAGCACATTACATGCGTTATTGCAACTTATTATTGACAAAATCACAATTTCACTACATGCATACACTTTTGTCTATGTACCTTTATGTCAAGGTCAAAAGATGAACTCTATACCAAGTTTGTGCTTTGTATTTTAATAATTTTAATGCTTCATTGCGCTTTCAGTAACCTTTACTTCACAGCTCAATGTGATCACATAGCTCATAGAGCACGTAGACAAGTTGAACAACTATATAGAAATATTAT
>NW_027305487.1:1060000-1072500 GCF_039555335.1 Amphiura filiformis | reverse complement strand
CTTTTTTCTACTGGGCGTCACACTCATCACGCTCTGCGTTTAGTGACGTCCACGTCTCATTTGCATATTATTTGAATAGCTTTTCCTAATTATTTTTATATTTGTATTATTATAATCATTTTTGTTATTATATATTTTGTATTGTACATTTTGCTTGAGATGAAATAAAACTATGAAACTATGAAACTATGAACTCCATGCACACGTACATTGTCTTTACCTAGAACTGGCTCATTTCCTCGGACAACGAGGCAGCTACGCGGCTTAGGACGCGCGAAGCGCGTACCCATGTTACGCGGCTGAACCCACGACTCGGACAACGAGGCCTATTCATAGGCAAAAGCAAATTAAAACAAAACAAATGGAAAAAAAAATGCCGGGAATTGAACCCACGCCCTTCCGTTAACTGTCAGTCTCCTTATCCACTGAGCTATTGAGGTGTTGTTATTCTACGTGCACCTTTGTACTATAGATTCATTATAAACGAATAAAAAGTGTTAAAAACTAATCCACTTGTTTTATGCAATAATAATTGGCTTATTGAATAGAGAACCACGGTATTCAGACCTGTTCTTCACAAATTAGATTCCAAAACTTGACATAAATAGAAAATTGCACGGTATGCAAGCCAGTAAACATTATAGAGACATAGTATTAAAATCTTTATTGTGTCTGCATACCGTAAAACTCATACATTGATATGGTCTAAATTATCCCAAACAAATCGAGTATCATTAAATAGCTCAATTGGTAGAGCGCGTACCATTCAAACGGGAAAAGTTAACCGCAGGGGTTCGAATTCTACATGCTTTTTTTATTTTGATCCCGTTATTTTATTTTTCCTTAGTATTTACTTCTACAGAATAGATTTCAGATTTTTGTTGATCGAAATAATATTTTACAATGTGTTTGGTCAATGATGTCTTCTGCTATAAGTATGAAATTATACTAGCTGGGCATGGTGTGATAAGCCTTTTGATAAGCATGAATCCCTTACTTAATATTCAGCTAGCTTAGTATGCAATCTGCTGACTTCTGATATGCAAACTGTTATTAAGTATGATTTAATATAGGCATGAGCCAAGTATGTTTTCTGCTATAAGTATGAAGACGTATTTGTTTAGCATGAAAACATACTTACTAGGGGAATTGTGTGTGTATCGTCCTTTCGATAAATATGATATCATACTTAGTGCTTGGGGCAAAAAACATCGGCCAATTTGGAATATTGCTAACATGTAAGTATGGAGCCACACTCGCTAGGAGCAAGGTGTGTATAAAGAAATTTGGATAACTACACAATTCAGAAGAAGTGTAAATTGACAATATGAACAAGAAAGAATGAAAGAAAGAAAGAAAGAAAGAAAGAAAGAAAGAAAGAAAGAAAGAAAGAAAGAAAGAAAGAAAGAAAGAAAGAAAGAAAGAAAGAAAGAAAGAAAGAAAGAAGTTGAGGTAAAAAAGCTTTTAAACATATAGTCGTACAGAAGAGGATAGGAAAAGTAATATTATTAAAAAATAGCACTACAGAAGATTCGAACTCATGGCTATCATTATAACATATTATAGTTCACAAGTCACAGCCTCTACCGCTGCGACACGAGGAACTCTCTGAACAGTTAATCGATTTATAATATATATTAAGTTATTCAATGTACGTATGGTCCGTGGCGTGATAGAAAACGAGGAAGGTGCGATGATGGCTTATAGCAGAATTAGCGCTATTATGCTAACAATGCTATTAGCATTTAATTAGTATGCTATCTCTATGCATTATAGTGCTAATAGCAACGCTAATGAAAAATCCGTTAAAACTGCTATTACCATACCACTTTTAGCGTTTTAGCAGTTATTAGAGCCTCATTTGCAAATATGTCAATAACGCTAATAGCAAGTAATAGCACGTCATATGCAATTGTGCTAAATCTAAAAAGTTTGTAAGTCTAGGGAAAGCGTGCTATTAGCGCTAATAGCGCTATTAGCGCTAATAGCAAATAATAGCACGTCATGTGCAATTGTGCTAAATCTAAAAAGATTCTAAGTCTAGGGAAAGCGTGCTATTAGCGCTATTAGCGCTAATAGCAAATAATAGCACGTCATATGCAATTGTGCTAAATCTAAAAGATTCTAAGTCTAGGGAAAGCGTGCTATTAGCGCTAATAGCGCTATTAGCGCTAATAGCAATTAATAGCACGTAATATGCAATTGTGCTAAATCTAAAAAGTTTGTAAGTCTAGGGAAAGCGTGCTATTGGCGCTAATAGCGCTATTAGCGCTAATAGCAATTAATAGCACGTCATATGCAATTGTGCTAAATCTAAAAAGATTCTAAGTCTAGGGAAAGCGTGCTATTAGCGCTAATAGCGCTATTAGCGCTAATAGCAAATAATAGCACGTCATATGCAATTGTGCTAAATCTAAAAAGTTTGTAGGTCTAGGGAAAATGTGCTATTAGCGCTAATAGCGCTATTAGCGCTAATAGCAAATAATAGCACGTCATATGACATTGTGCTAAATCTAAAAAGTTTGTAAGTCTAGGGAAAGCGTGCTATTAGCGCTAATAGCGCTATTAGCGCTAATAGCAAATAATAGCACGTCATATGCAATTGTGCTAAATCTAAAAAGATTCTAAGTCTAGGGAAAGCGTGCTATTAGCGCTAATAGCGCTATTAGCGCTAATAGCAATTAATAGCACGTAATATGCAATTGTGCTAAATCTAAAAAGTTTGTAAGTCTAGGGAAAGCGTGCTATTAGCGCTAATAGCGCTATTAGCGCTAATAGCAAATAATAGCACGTCATATGCAATTGTGCTAAATCTAAAAAGATTCTAAGTCTAGGGAAAGCGTGCTATTAGCGCTAATAGCGCTATTAGCGCTAATAGCAATTAATAGCACGTAATATGCAATTGTGCTAAATCTAAAAAGTTTGTAAGTCAGGGAAAGCGTGCTATTGGCGCTAATAGCGCTATTAGCGCTAATAGCAAATAATAGCACGTCATATGCAATTGTGCTAAATCTAAAAGATTCTAAGTCTAGGGAAAGCGTGCTATTGGCGCTAATAGCGCTATTAGCGCTAATAGCAATTAATAGCACGTAATATGCAATTGTGCTAAATCTAAAAAGTTTGTAAGTCTAGGGAAAGCGTGCTATTAGCGCTAATAGCGCTATTAGCGCTAATAGCAAATAATAGCACGTCATATGCAATTGTGCTAAATCTAAAAGATTCTAAGTCTAGGGAAAGCGTGCTATTGGCGCTAATAGCGCTATTAGCGCTAATAGCAATTAATAGCACGTAATATGCAATTGTGCTAAATCTAAAAGTTTGTAAGTCTAGGGAAAGCGTGCTATTGGCGCTAATAGCGCTATTAGCGCTAATAGCAAATAATAGCACGTCATATGCAATTGTGCTAAATCTAAAAAGATTCTAAGTCTAGGGAAAGCGTGCTATTAGCGCTAATAGCGCTATTAGCGCTAATAGCAATTAATAGCACGTAATATGCAATGGTGCTGAATCTAAAAGGTTTGTAAGTCTAGGGAAAGCGTGCTATTAGCGCTAATAGCGCTATTAGCGCTAATAGCAATTAATAGCACGTCATATGCAATTGTGCTAAATCTAAAAGATTCTAAGTCTAGGGAAAGCGTGCTATTAGCGCTAATAGCGCTATTAGCGCTAATAGCAAATAATAGCACGTCATATGCAATTGTGCTAAATCTAAAAAGTTTGTAAGTCTAGGGAAAGCGTGCTATTAGCGCTAATAGCGCTATTAGCGCTAATAGCAATTAATAGCACGTCATATGCAATTGTGCTAAATCTAAAAAGTTTGTAAGTCTAGGGAAAGCGTGCTATTAGCGCTAATAGCGCTATTAGCGCTAATAGCAAATAATAGCACGTCATATGCAATTGTGCTAAATCTAAAAAGATTCTAAGTTCAGGGAAAGCGTGCTATTAGCGCTAATAGCGCTATTAGCGCTAATAGCAATTAATAGCACGTAATATACAATTGTGCTAAATCTAAAAAGTTTGTAAGTCAGGGAAAGCGTGCTATTGGCGCTAATAGCGCTATTAGCGCTAATAGCAAATAATAGCACGTCATATGCAATTGTGCTAAATCTAAAAAGATTCTAAGTCAGGGAAAGCGTGCTATTAGCGCTAATAGCGCTATTAGCGCTAATAGCAATTAATAGCACGTAATATGCAATTGTGCTAAATCTAAAAAGTTTGTAAGTCTAGGGAAAGCGTGCTATTAGCGCTAATAGCGCTATTAGCGCTAATAGCAAATAATAGCACGTCATATGCAATTGTGCTAAATCTAACAAGTTTGTAAGTCTAGGGAAAGCGTGCTATTAGCGCTAATAGCGCTATTAGCGCTAATAGCAAATAATAGCACGTCATGTGCAATTGTGCTAAATGTAAAAAGATTCTAAGTCTAGGGAAAGCGTGCTATTAGCGCTAATCGCGCTATTAGCGCTAATAGCAATTAATAGCACGTCATATGCAATTGTGCTAAATGTAAAACGATTCTAAGTCTAGGGAAAGCGTGCTATTAGCGCTAATAGCGCTATTAGCGCTAATAGCAATTAATAGCACGTCATATGCAATTGTGCTAAATGTAAAACTATTCTAAATCTAGGGAAAGCGTGCTATTAGCGCTAATAGCGCTATTAGCGCTAATAGCTAATAATAGCACGTCATATGCAACTCTGCTAAATCTAAAAGATTCTAAGTCTAGGGAAAGCGTGCTATTACCGCTAATAGCGCTATTAGCGCTAATAGCACGTCATATGCAATTGTGCTAAATGTAAAAGATTCTAAGTCTAGGGAAAGCGTGCTATTAGCGCTAATAGCGCTATTAGCGCTAATAGCAATTAATATCACGTCATATGCAATTGTGCTAAATCTAAAAGATTCTAAGTCTAGGGAAAGCGTGCTATTAGCGCTAATAGCGCTATTAGCGCTAATAGCAAATAATAGCACGTCATATGCAATTGTGCTAAATCTAAAAAGTTTGTAAGTCTAGGGAAAGCGTGCTATTGGCGCTAATAGCGCTATTAGCGCTAATAGCAAATAATAGCACGTCATATGCAATTGTGCTAAATCTAACAAGTTTGTAAGTCTAGGGAAAGCGTGCTATTAGCGCTAATAGCGCTATTAGCGCTAATAGCAAATAATAGCACGTCATGTTCAATTGTGCTAAATCTAAAACGATTCTAAGTCTAGGGAAAGCGTGCTATTAGCGCTAATGGCGCTATTAGCGCTAATAGCAATTAATAGCACGTCATATGCAATTGTGCTAAATGTAAAACGATTCTAAGTCTAGGGAAAGCGTGCTATTAGCGCTAATAGCGCTATTAGCGCTAATAGCAAATAATAGCACGTCATATGCAATTGTGCTAAATGTAAAAAGATTCTAAGTCTAGGGAAAGCGTGCTATTAGCGCTAATAGCTAATAATAGCACGTCATATGCAACTCTGCTAAATCTAAAAAGATTCTAAGTCTAGGGAAAGCGTGCTATTACCGCTAATAGCGCTATTAGCGCTAATAGCACGTCATATGCAATTGTGCTAAATGTAAAAAGATTCTAAGTCTAGGGAAAGCGTGATATTAGCGCTAATAGCGCTATTAGCGCTAATAGCAATTAATATCACGTCATATGCAATTGTGCTAATCTAAAAAGACTCTAAGTCTAGGAAAAGCGTGCTATTGGCGCTAATAGCGCTATTAGCGCTAATAGCAAATAATAGCACGTCATGTGCAATTGTGCTAAATGTAAAAAGATTCTAAGTCTAGGGAAAGCGTGCTATTAGCGCTAATGGCGCTATTAGCGCTAATAGCAATTAATAGCACGTCATATGCAATTGTGCTAAATGTAAAACGATTCTAAGTCTAGGGAAAGCGTGCTATTAGCGCTAATAGCGCTATTAGCGCTAATAGCAATTAATAGCACGTCATATGCAATTGTGCTAAATGTAAAAAGATTCTAAGTCTAGGGAAAGCGTGCTATTAGCGCTATTAGCGCTAATAGCAATTAATAGCACGTCATATGCAATTGTGCTAAATGTAAAACTATTCTAAATCTAGGGAAAGCGTGCTATTAGCGCTAATAGCGCTATTAGCGCTAATAGCTAATAATAGCACGTCATATGCAACTCTGCTAAATCTAAAAAGATTCTAAGTCTAGGGAAAGCGTGCTATTACCGCTAATAGCGCTATTAGCGCTAATAGCACGTCATATGCAATTGTGCTAAATGTAAAACTATTCTCTAAGTCTAGGGAAAGCGTGCTATTAGCGCTAATAGCGCTAATAGCAAATAATAGCACGTCATATGCAATTGTGCTAAATCTAAAAAGATTCTAAGTCTTGGGAAAGCGTGCTATTAGCGCTAATAGCGCTATTAGCGCTAATAGCAATTAATAGCACGTAATATGCAATTGTGCTAAATCTAAAAAGTTTGTAAGTCTAGGGAAAGCGTGCTATTAGCGCTAATAGCAAATAATAGCACGTCATATGCAATTGTGCTAATCTAAAAGACTCTAAGTCTAGGAAAGCGTGCTATTAGCGCTAATAGCGCTAATAGCAATTAATAGCACGTCATATGCAATTGTGCTAAATGTAAAAAGATTCTTAGTCAAGGGACAGTGTGCTAATAGCGCTATTAGCGCTAATAGCAAATAATAGCACGTCATATGCAATTGTGCTAGCTAATTGTGCTAAGTCTAGGGAAAGCGTGCTATTAGCGCTAATACCGCTATTAGTGCTAATAGCAATTATTAGCACGTCATATGCAATTGCGCGAAATCTAAAAAAAATTTAAGTCTAGGGAAAGCGTGCTATTAGAGCTAAGAGCAAATAATAGCACGTCATATGCAATTGTGCTAAATCTAAAAAGATCCTAAGTCTAGGGAAAGCGTGCTATTAGCGCTAATAGCAATTAATAGCACGTCATATGCGGCCTTGATGCTTTTTGCTGATGGTGGAGACAGCGGTCACATTAAGTTTCTTGGCCTGCGGGGGCCTTTTATATTGGAACTCATTTGGAGTGTTTAGTTGTCGTATGGAGTCACCGGCCTCTGGGCCTGCTGGCCCTGCGGCCTTGATTTTTTTGGCTGATGGTGGGGACAACGGTCACACTAAGATTCTTGCCCTGCGGGGCCCTTTTATATTGGAACTCATTTAGAGTGTTTAGTTGTGGTATGGGGGTCTCCGGTTTCGGGCCTGCCGGCTCTGCGGTCTTGATGATTTTTTTTGTTGATGGTGGGGACAGTGGTCATACTAGCTTTGTTGGCCTGCAGGGCCCTTTTATATTGGAACTCACTTAGAGTGTTTAGTTGTCGTATGGGAGTGTCCGGCCTCATGCATGCCGGCCCAGCGGCCTTGATATTTCTTGTTGATGGTGGGGACAGCGGTCAAACTAGCTTTGTTGCCCTGCGGGGCCCTTTGATATTGGAACTCACTTGGAGTGTTTAGTTGTCGTATGGGAGTCACCGGCCTCAGGCCTGCCGGCCCTGCGGCCTTGATGTTTGTTGCTGATGGTGGGGACAGCGGTCACACTAGCTTTGTTACCCTGCGGGGCCCTTTTATATTGGAACTCACTTGGAGTGTTTAGTTGTCGTATGGGAGTCACCGGCCTCGGGCCTGCCGGCCCTGCGGCCTTGATGTTTGTTGCTGATGGTGGGGGACAGCGGTCACATTAAGTTTCTTGGCCTGCGGGGCCCTTTTATATTTGAACTCACTTGGAGTGTTTAGTTGTCGTATGGGAGTCTCCGGCCTCAGGCCTGCCGGCCCTGCGGCCTTGATGTTTTTGTTGATGGTGGGGACAGCGGTCACACTAGCTTTGTTGGCCTGCGGGGCCCTTTTATATTGGAACTCACTTGGAGTGTTTAGATGTCGTATGGGAGTCACCGGCCTCAGGCCTGCCGGCCCTGCGGCCTTGATGTTTGTTGCTGATGGTGGGGACAGCGGTCACACTAGCTTTGTTGCCCTGCAGGGCCCTTTTATATTGGAACTCACTTGGAGTGTTTAGTTGTCGTATGGGAGTCACCGGCCTCGGGCCTGCCGGCCCTGCGGCCTTGATGTTTGTTGCTGATGGTGGGGACAGCGGTCACGTTAAGTTTCTTGGCCTGCGGGGCCCTTTTATATTTGAACTCACTTGGAGTGTTTAGTTGTCGTATGGGAGACTCCGGCCTCAGGCCTGCCGGCCCTGCGGCCTTGATGTTTTTGTTGATGGTGGGGACAGCGGTCACACTAGCTTTGTTAGCCTGCAGGGGCCTTTTTATATTGGAACTCACTTGGAGTGTTTAGATGTCGTATGGGAGTCACCAGCCTCGGGACTGCCGGCCCTGCGGCCTTGATGTTTGTTGCTGATGGTGGGGACAGCGGTCACACTAGCTTTGTTGCCCTGCGGGCCCTTTTATATTGGAACTCACTTGGAGTGTTTAGTTGTCGTATGGAGTCACCGGCCTCAGGCCTGCCGGCCCTGCGGCCTTGATGTTTGTTGCTGATGGTGGGGACAGCGGTCACATTAAGTTTCTTGGCCTGCGGGGCCCTTTTTATATTTGAACTCACTTGGAGTGTTTAGTTGTCGTATGGGAGTCTCCGGCCTCAGGCCTGCCGGACCGCGGCCTTGATGTTTTTTGTTGATGGCTGGGTGACAGCGCTTCCACATTAAATCCATGCCTGCGGGGCCCTTTTATATTGGAACTCTCTTCGCCTGTCTGGCGCACGGATGGGAGTCACCGGCCTCAGGCCTGCCGGCCCTGCGGCCTTGATGTTTGTTGCTGATGGTGGGGACAGCGGTCACACTAGCTTTGTTGCCCTGCGGGGGCCCTTTTATATTGGAACTCACTTGGAGTGTTTAGTTGTCGTATGGGAGTCACCGGCCTCGGGCCTGCCGGCCCTGCGGCCTTGATGTTTCTTGCTGATGGTGAGGACAGCGGTCATACTAAGTTTCTTGCCCTGCGGGGCCCTTTTATAGTTGAACTCACTTTGAGTGTTTAGTTGTCGTATGGGAGTCTCCGGCTTCGGGCCTGCCGGCCCTGCGGCCTTGACGTCTTGCGGTCTTGATGATTTTTTTTGTTGATGGTGGGGACAGTGGTCATACTAGCTTTGTTGGCCTGCAGGGCCCTTTTATATTGGAACTCACTTAGAGTGTTTAGTTGTCGTATGGGAGTGTCCGGCCTCATGCGTGCCGGCCCAGCGGCCTTGATAATTCTTGTTGATGGTGGGGACAGCGGTCACACTAGCTTTGTTGCCCTGCGGGGCCCTTTTATATTGGAACTCACTTGGAGTGTTTAGTTGTCGTATGGAGTCACCGGCCTCAGGCCTGCCGGCCCTGCGGCCTTGATGTTTCTTGCTGATGGTGAGGACAGCGGTCATACTAAGTTTCTTGCCCTGCGGGGCCCTTTTATAGTTGAACTCACTTTGAGTGTTTAGTTGTCGTATGGGAGTCTCCCGCTTCGGGCCTGCCGGCCCTGCGGCCTTGAAGTTTTTTGTTGATGGTGGGGACAGCGATCACACTAGCTTTGTTGCCCTGCGGGGCCCTTTTATATTGGAACTCACTTGGAGTGTTTAGTTGTCATATGGGAGTCACCGGCCTCGGGCCTGCCGGCCCTGCGGCCTTGATGTGTTTTTTTTATGGTGGGGACAGCGGTCACACTAGCTTTCTTGCCTTGCGGGACCCCTTTTATATTGATACCGTTTATAACAATATTATCGTGATGTGCGCTAATAGTGCACATCATGCTATTAGCGCCTGCAAAGGTGAGAAAATTTTTAGAACATTTGTGCAAATGATACGCTATTTGGGATAAAAGCGCTATAAGCACATCTTATAGCGCCTATAAGCATGTTATGCTATTAGCGCTAATAACGTACCTGATGCTAATGAGTGCTATTAGCGCTATTAGCACACCTTACGCTATTAGCGCTAATGGCGCACCTCGTGCTAATGAGTGATATTAGCGCTATTAGCGCAAATAGCGCTAATAGCACCTACCATCCGTAGAAAATGGTCAATTTTAAAATTTGCAAACGATACACTAATGAGCGCTAATATCGGTATTAGCACACACTACGCTATTAGCGCTAATAGCGCTAGTAGCAGACCTTACGCTATTAGCGCACCTTGCGCTAATGAGTGCTATTAGTGCTATTAGCGCTAATAGCGTCTACCATTTGCAGAAAATGAACAATTTGGCACATAATACAATGAGTTGTAAAATCGTTATTAGCATACCTGTCGGTATTAGCGCTAATAGCGCTAATAGCACGCCTTATGCTATTAGCGCTAATAGCACATCTCACGCTAATGAGTGCTATTAGCGCTAATAGCGCTAATAGCACCTACCATCCGTAGAAAATGGTCCATTTTAAAATTTGCAAACGATACACTAATGAGCGCTAATATCGGTATTAGCACACACTACGCTATTAGCGCTAATAGCGCTAGTAGCACACCTTACGCTATTAGCGCTAAAAGCGCACCTCGTGCTAATGAGTGCTATTAGTGCTATTAGCGCTAATAGCGCCTACCATTTGCAGAAAATGAACAATTTGGCACATAATACAATGATTTATAATATCGTTATTAGCATACCTGTCGGTATTAGCGCTAATAGCGCTAATAGCACGCCTTACGCTATTAGCGCTAATAGCACATCTCACGCTAATGAGTGCTATTAGCGCTATTAGCGCTAATAGCGCTAATAGCACCTACCATCCGTAGAAAATGGTCAATTTTAAAATTTGCAAACGATACACTAATGAGCGCTAATATCGGTATTAGCACACACTACGCTATTAGCGCTAATAGCGCTAGTAGCACACCTTACGCTATTAGCGCTAAAAGCGCACCTCGCGCTAATGAGTGCTATTAGTGCTATTAGCGCTAATAGCGCCTACCATTTGCAGAAAATGAACAATTTGGCACATAATACAATGATTTATAATATCGTTATTAGCATACCTGTCGGTATTAGCGCTAATAGCGCTAATAGCACGCCTTACGCTATTAGCGCTAATAGCACATCTCACGCTAATGAGTGCTATTAGCGCTATTAGCGCTAATAGCGCTAATAGCACCTACCATCCGTAGAAAATGGTCAATTTTAAAATTTGCAAACGATACACTAATGAGCGCTAATATCGGTATTAGCACACTACGCTATTAGCGCTAATAGCGCTAGTAGCACACCTTACGCTATTAGCGCTAAAAGCGCACCTCGCGCTAATGAGTGCTATTAGTGCTATTAGCGCTAATAGCGCCTACCATTTGCAGAAAATGAACAATTTGGCACATAATACAATAAGTTGTAATATCGTTATTAGCATACCTGTCGGTATTTGCGCTAATAGCGCTAATAGCACGCCTTACGCTATTAGCGCTAATAGCGCATCTCACGCAAATTAGTGCTATTAGCGCTAATATCGCTAGTAGCACACCTTGCGCGATTGAGAGCATCTTTAGAACTTTTGCAAGTGATATGCTAATGAGTGCTAATAGCGTTAGTGATGAAAATAGCACGACTCGCGCTAATAGCGCTAATAGCACGCATTACGCTAATGGCCGCTATTAACGATATTAGCGCTAATATCACTTACCTTGCCGAGAACAGTTTTAGCACTTTTGGTAATAGCGCGCAATTGGTTCACCACAATTAGCACGAAATAGCAGAGGTTTGCTATTATCACGCTATCGGCGATATTAGCGCTATTAACGTGGAAAAAGCAGCAAATTGCAAATACCGCGCAATTTGCAAATTTGCTAGTGAGCAGCGCTAACGCGCTAAATAACCATCATCGCACCTTTATCTAGAAAACTTAACTGAAACGTATCAAATAGACATAATTTTATCGGTTTACTCCGAATATATTTGTTGGCAATGTATTTAGGGTTGTAAAAATAAATTTGGAATTTGGATTCATTAACTTCCCCACGGTCGACACAATTTAAAGAAAGAAAATTACATTGATTTCTTTTAAACTGATTGTGTCGACCGTTAGCGTTATACTTATTATAAATAAATCTGCACAACTAACAACGGCCCTCCTACAGTATATAGTGGTTTTGTTAATGCTTTGTGATCACGAGATCTAGAGTTCGAGTCCCATTGTCGCCTGTTTTTTACTTAAAAATCTGCACCTTATCCCTTTTTAAAATCTCAGATGACACCTACGTCGGTTCAAATTTTAACAAATATAATTTTGATCAATAAAGAAATCTGTGAGAGTATAGATTTTAATTAGCGATGTCTGAAGAATTTGAATAGATATGATTTGGTTTATCGTTCATTATCGAACTTTATTTTTTTTCTCTTTATATAACTTTTTAAGAGAAGCATGCGCGGGTTGGGTGGATTATCTGTTTGTTACTCAGTGAATCGATGACCTGGATGCTGACATACAGTGGTGGACTTAGCAATGTTTGCATCTTGACTCTTCAAATGTTAGGTTCATTAATGTTCATTGTTTAATGTTTTGGGGGTTTTTGCAACTTTTTTCTACTGG
>NW_027305487.1:855000-1055000 GCF_039555335.1 Amphiura filiformis | reverse complement strand
GAGAAACTACTACTGACGGGTAATGACGGAGATGATAACATGAAAAATACAAACCTTTTCGCTGAACAAGGAACAACCTTTGACCTGACCTAAGTCAACACTAATTAAATTACAATTACACTATACTTCCAGTCGTTTTGTTAACCTAACTACAGTGAACTCGTTCCATTCCAGCGCATTATGAAGCGTTATCTTTATCTGCTACGTTGTCTTTTTAAAGCAGATTATAAAGCCTACAACTGTAAATCAATAACAAGGCAGCTGATTTTAAACACAAAATAATGTTTCATTCTATGCATTATCAGTCCCAGAACAACGCCAAATATGGATTAAAAGACCTTTGACCTTGGATGTACAACAGCATGTTATCTTGTTATGATCTAATGGGAAACTGTGCACATCAACAAACACCATTTCTATCAAAAAGGCAACGTCTGATATAATTTGAAACCACATAAATTACTAGAGTTGGTTCTTCTCTTGGATTTGGACCAAGCTTTAGAATATCGAATGTTGCGTTTTGAAATAAAACAAACCAGAAATTTATCACCCATTGTAAAATATATGGCACATGTACCGAATACATGTACATACATTGGCTGACCTTGTGGATGTCCTGGCCCAGCCATGCTAACCACATAAGGAGATTATACGATTAACCTAGTGCAGCTATTGTCATAGCAGGGTATTATTATGTAATACTCCTGATCCATATTTGGCGTTCTCTTGGACTGATTATTATAGGTTTGATTTTCTAAAAATTTAAATATTCTACTTATGCTAGTTCTCTATTTTGATTTGACACCAAAGCAGGATTTTCCATTTATACTAATTAATTTTATTATCAATTACAGCCATAATGTACGATCTTATAATATGAAATTGGTTAATATATTTGAAACCTGATTTTTTGGCATATTTGAAATGTTTACAGATGTCCCAATTTATGCCTAAATGGAATCGGCCAAATTTGTTGTGTTTGTAGATCAACAGAGAAAACGTTCGTCATAAAGTCATAATATATGAATTATGACTTTATGGCCTCCTATAGAACTGCATGTTAAACGGCCAAAATAACCAGTAGGGTTTTTTTTATACTTTACCTTGTTATTCCAGCTCAAAATGGACAGAAACCCTTCCCAACAAGTATTATTTCAGCATTTTGAGTATAGAATAACAAATTTAAAATTGGAAAGAAATCGTATATTTAAGGTAACGAACAAACTCTTTTCACCCTGTATACATAGAAGCAAGCATCGCACCCTGTATAAAGTATATATTTTCTTGTGGGCCTTTTCAAGCTTAGTTTGATTTTGTGGTCCTCAGATTGAGAAAATTCTCCTGAAAAAATAGGCACTCCCACATTATACAACATGTCCATTAAAAAGGTAATTGTTACACCCTGTATATCTTCTAGTATACCCTGAATATTGTCTCCAGGTTTGGGTCATTGTAATCTCTGTTCTTTATACTTTCCAGCAGTGTATACTTTTACATACCTGTAATTGGTACATTAAGTACATTTCCTGTTATATTTTATAGCAAACATTTCTACAAATTTCTACACAATTTTAGGAAAGAAAGTAGGACTGAATCGATTGATCCCAAGTGTATTGGACGGACTATGAGTTTTAAAATAGTGGACGAGACGTAGCCGAGTCCAATATCTTAAAACTCATAGCGAGACCAATAACTATTATGTTTTGGACCTATATTTTCACACAATTGGATTCATCAAGACATAAGAATATGAATAATAGACTCCAGTGGGTACCTGAATATGAAATTGGATATAGGTGTAGGGCTGACACTTTCGCAGTAAGGGGCATTCGGTAAGAATGTGATTGGTTGAGAGCATGATTTCTGGTATTCAATTTGGCCAATTTTCTCTGCGTGTAGGATAGAAATATCACAAATAGTAGCAATGTTTTAGTTGCGTGACCCTGTTACTTTGATTGACCAAGTCATTTGTTTATATTGATACCCAAATTGGCGAAGAAATACAAGTTAATCTAACCTAAATTTGTAAACAAAGACCTAACAAATTTAAACAGATATAATTTGCCAACTTTCTATAAATATTGCACAGCCCCTAAGTAGGGCTCTCCAGTGAAAATCATTACTCGATTCCAAATCCAATTAAAAAAACATGTAACATTAATTTTTGGTGGAGAGAAGACCTGATATATAATCAAAACCATACATTAACTCTATTTGCTCGGCACTCTGCCAAAATTACAACGCATATTATTTCAGATTCTGTTACCAGACAAAGATTTCCTTCGTTATACTTAAGCTGAATTTATATTTCATCTCTTAGCAAAGAGCGATTGGTTTGTAGCCAATGAGGTAGGACGCATTTTGTTGCGTTGGGAAAAGTGAGCTACCTCATTGGTCAAATACCAATATCTCGTCGCTCAGCGATGGAGCATAAATTTAGCTTTATACTTAAATGCACTCTATACAATTCTCATTTTCAAACTTGAATGAACTTGTATATGAAATGCACATGCGACATGACAATTGTCCTTTCAAAGTAATTGCTAACCCATGACTAGGCGTCTAAATGAAACAAAAGACAATTTCCAATCGTGGGCTGATTCGAGAAACTTCTGTTACCGGGCAGAACTTTCTAAATATAGTACTTTACATGGTGCTTATGCTATACAATAAAATCATTTCAACGTTCTTTCTAGATCATATATAATTTACCTTTGGGACCCGTAAATGGTATTTTATACACTTTGGCTATTTGGCTCCTGAAAAGGTTATCAACATTATCCAACTGTCGATTTTGACCCCCTGAAATTCACCTCCCCTCAATGCCCCCTCCCCGAAAAAAAAAAATCATGGTGCCGCCACTGTATGCGAATAAAAATCACAAGGCGTCGATTTGTAGTTGGCGGCCCAAGATCAAGATAGCAAGGGGGATTGTTGAATGCTGAAACTTAAATCTGCCACAGAATTTCGGACAGGTTATGCTATGCCGGATTTTTTATGTTAAAACATCAATCAAATCTACTCACTAACACGAAGATTACGGTGCCTAAACTTCAATCGGAGCAATTGACCTAGTGAAGTGGTAGGTGGTGATCAATCCGGAGACAGGGGGACGTGCCCCCTTACAAACTGACCCATTTTTTGTTCTTTTCAGTCACTTTTTCACAATCAGACCCCCCCCACACACACACACAACCACCCCCTACCCGTAAATACCCATAAATATGCAAACAGTGGCGGTGCTACGGGGGGACAATGAGGGCATTTGCCCCCCCATATTTTTCTTTCCCCCCCGTTTGCCCCCAAGTTTTGAGGCAAAAACCGCAAAATTACGCAAATTTCAGCTTTTTGCGACAATTTTTCGCAAAATTTGTCAATTTTGACCCCCCTGAAATTCACTCTGCCCCCCCACAATGCCCCCCGAAAAAAAATCATGGTGCCGCCACTGTATGCGAATAGAAATCACAAGGCGTCGATTTGTAGTTGGCGGCCCAAGATCAAGATAGCAAGAGGGATTGTTGAATGCTGACAGCTTAAATCCTCCACAGAATTTCGGACAGGTTATGCTATGCCGATTTTTTATGTTAAAATATCAATCAAATCTATTCACTAACACGAAGATTACGGTGCCTAAACTTCAATCGGAGCAATTGACCTAGTGAAGTGGTAGGTAGGGATCAATACGGAGACAAGGGGGCGTGTCCCCTGACAAACTGACCCATTTTTTTTTGTTCTTTTCAGCCAGTATTTGACAATTCAGACCCCCCCCACACACACACCCCTATGTGTGTCTGACTGGTGACACACAACCCTTTTTTTGGACAACCGGGGACTTGTGTGTCGACTGGGGAATGTTATGGGCCAAACTCCTACAAATCGGGGACACGTGTGTTTTTGTGTTTAGTACACCGGGGACCTCTCCCTACACATAATAAGTACCGGTACCCAGTTGTCATGGTTGTAGTGCTTTTTTTGAAATTTTAACCCATGATAGGGGAGCCCTAGCCATAGAAAAAACGAGTGAGTGGGAAAAACACCAACAAAAGTCCTCATTTGGAGGGGTTTACGACCCCCCCCCCCCATTTTTACAGGATATCGATAGGGAAGTGTAGCCAACAATCAGGCGTTACCCTAATTGGAACTGACTACAACATAGGTTATCTGCCCTAGCTTTTACTACTATGCAGACCTTACTTGGCTTAAGAAACCTGATTAGATAACTGATTGTAAAGTGTAATAATTTTACAAAAAGTCACAGTTGCTTGCCATCATGAGCCATAACTTAAAACTAATGTAAAAATTATCTTTTGAACCTCCTAATACATAACTACCAACTTTAATTTATTAAATAAGATTTCTTATTGAATGGTCGTTTGCCAAAATGCTATAAGTGTATTCCGACTTAAATTTGTGTTGCATGCTGAAAATGTCACTGCCACGACAGCCTCACATACAAAATGACATATCTATATGGAGTGCTGTAATATTATGCATGAATAAAGACGACAATGTTTTACTGCGCAATCGATATTATTGTCATATTAAAAAAAAAGTTATATAACTAAAAAGTTGCTTTAAGAAAGACATAATTACCTTATTAATTAGGTCTCCTAAGTTTGATCCGAATCCGCGTATCCCATGTTTAAAAAGTATGGCTTTCTGACGTGTCTAATACCAACGCAGTCAAAAAGTGAAATGTCAAGTATGCTGTAATTATTCTTAATTTTTTCACATGTACAGAACGTTGATCAATTGTGATTTTACGGTTGACAAGACACACATGCACACTACATAGAATAGTGAATTTTAAAAGTTACTACTAAATGCCACGAGGCAGCTAATTGTATGGTAACATTGCTGAAGGTCATTAGGAGATAGCTGCCGCTGTTCAAAATAAACGCCAAGCAATGGACATGTCATGAATTGACAAAACCAGGTATATTTTGCCATAGGCCTAGCAAGATGTCAAAATGTGAAGACATTGCCTAGTGTTGCCAAGAGTGGTGTTTTGATATGTGAAATGTTAAAATGTATATTGATTCCATACTTGGTATTTATATAAGATTAGAGTAGTTACCTGCCTGTACATTATTATAGTTAACAATTTGGTGAAAATCGCAACTTTTTATTATATCTTAGATGAATATCGACAACAGAGATTTTCTATATTTCTGGAGTGCACATCATACGAGGTACGAGGTACAAGGAAGAATACAAATGGCTTCTCTGTAGACGGTCAGCGAACATGTTGCACTAAAATCTCGTATACCTCAAATCAATGGAAAATGCCGTGTTACTGAAGAGGTTTTATAATACCCTAAAGCCTACTACACCCCCGTATTCACACCGGGATTCAAACACAGAGACAACAGCGGAACCAAATGTTATGTTTACGTATGTTTTTAATCTTAAACTACAGCACTTACAATATAAAAAAGCATCAAGGATATAAGATACCTAAATTACAAGTGTGCAAAGTGGAATTATAATTAAACTAGCAATTTTGCAACAGGGGAGAGCACACCTAAGAGGGTATTACATGTATATAATGCTATACTGTGGCACAGAATATGTTTTACTAGTTTGCGCTTAAAATGATCCTGGTATTAGTAACTGGGAAACAGCACGAATGGCAATAATTCCATTATTGTCAATGTAAATCTAACATTTTCCTTTCTGTTGGCTAATTCGAGAATAGGTTTGAGACATGAAATAAATGTTATTTATATTTCAACAATATGATATAAATCCGCAGCCCGGCTTTCACAAGCAGGCTAAAAGTAACGATAAGCTATAGGCTCTGACCTGTCATAGATTAGAATGTTTGAGTCTCCCACGAATGTAGCAACAATTGGTATTATAGAACTTGAAAAGAGAAGAAATTGGTAATTGATGAATATAGCCCTTCCCACCCCTATCATCTAACGCAACCCTGGACCCTAACGCTAAACTAACCCTAACCATAAATCTACCCCTTACCATGCTTACGTAATACACCATTTACCTATTAATTATAAAATCTCAATTTCCCGAATTGTCAAGGAAGAAAACACATTAGCTGTCTTCTCATAGGCTGACAGATGGCAAATGACCTTAAATGCATCAAAGTATCAACATCCTACCATCACTGCTGCCATCTGTGTTCAATTTCAATTAATCTGTAGCGAAAAAAGTAATACCAAAAATTTATAGTCGCAAATATCTCGGAGTCAGTATTTCCAGTGATACGACTTTCAAAGAGCACATCGTTAAACTTAAGGCTAACCAACGTTTAGTAAGACCTCAGTTTGAATACGCTGCATGACATAGAGTCCATATCATCTAGGGACATCAAATCATTGGGAGCAGTTCAGCTCTGAGCAGTCCGATTAATTGGTGGAAACGTTGATAGGCGGGCTAGTGTCACACTGGTAAACCAGGGTAGAAGGTCGATTCGGACCCAAACCAATTCGATTTTTATGGGATTTTATGTTTTGATGTACAAAATACAAAAACTGTGCATTCAACTTAGTTGATTGTAACATATGAACCAATTAATACGACTTGAACCAAAAAGTGCTCACTCGATCGAAGTCAACAACCTATGGAAAGGGTCAATTTGATGGTTATTCTGAACATGTACCGGGTTTGTTATGCAAAAGACACTATACCCAGTACAACTGTACTATCTACAAGCATTAAGGGTACTTGCCCATCAGTTTCATTCAGGGGCGTGTTTGAAAAACGGCACAGCGCTTTAGGAAAAATAATAAAAAATGCTAAAATTTTCACCGGGGTTCGAACCACTGCCAATTGCACTATGAATGCTAAAGATGCCTACTGTGCCACGGTGACTGTGGTTAGCACTCGGCGATTTTCAAAGATATACATATCAACACGTTTCTAGTGTATTGAAAATCAGATTTTGGTAGGAATACGGTCATAGAAAGACATATGACTCTACTTGTCTGTTTGTTTTTCATTTAATACAAATTAATTTTGATGAATTGAACTGGTACGACTCTTAGCACTCGTGATAAACGACGATTAATTTAGTAATAATAAAATGAAAACGCTGGGTCATTCACGACGTCATTTGTAATTTATGTCAAAACCTGGGGAGGACCACACACATCCGTGCTGCATGTATACGTGCGCAATCGATACTCAATGATCCAGACAATAGCGTTTGAATATACCACCCTGCTTGAAACATCTTGTCACTTGCGGGAAGATATACTATAGGCCTACCCTAAGGCTGCGTTCACATAGAAGTATACGGTATACGGTATTCGCTATACGAAATACGCTCATTCGATCAGGCTGAGTTCATATAGGAGTATACTATGTGAACTCAGCCTGATCGAATGAGCGTATTTCGTATAGCGATAGCGAGTATAGGCATGATAGGTCAGTTTACCAATTTTCTTCGTCTAATCAAATGCTTGTAACTTTACTTCTTGAGGTCACATTGCATTCAATGAGGTGTCATAATGTGCAGAATTAGATAGTGCATCTATTAAAAAAAAATTGAATTTACCCACATATGGTTTAGTTTTAAAATTAGGATGGTATACGCTGCATTAAAATCGAACACGCACGATTCCCACTATACTACTATACGCAGGTATACGGCCTTTTCGAATAGTCTGAATAGTGCCCTCTTACAGTCAGCTACCTGCACAACCGATTCTTTTGTTCTGCAAGGCTCACTCAGTCATTTAATGAGGCAATACAAACGATCGAAATTGGTGTTGAAATGAGCAAAATTTTGAGTTACACCTTTTCAGTGTAAAATTTTTTTTCTCAGCCAAATGAAAAGCAATAATTTTCATTTTTTCAGTAAATGGCTGGAAAAACTATAATGCTTGATACTGATTTTTTTAAAATCCTGGTGTTAAACTTAGGCCTGAAATTCAGTCATTTAGTGTAAGATATTCGATTTTTATAGGCTTCAGCTCGGCCCGCGAGCTTTTTCTTGGATCAACCTTTTAGCTTTTCAAAGTAATATAGTTCGCTAATGAAGGATTTTCCCCAACTTTCTAAAGCACATCACCGTGAGCTATATATCATAGTTTTGTCAGAATTTCCGTTTTGATTTCACCATCTTTCACTGTCGGCTGAAAAAAAACGTGAAATCTAAAGGCTAGTACTAGCATTGTGGATCGATATCCCTGGGTTTAATAGGAATACCGGCATGGCTATAGTGTTGCCAGAACTTCAATATAGCAAAGAAATTCCCAGACCTATAGCGCTCCTACTGATCATGTTTAACCAGAACACCCAATTGGGGATTTAATCGCTGGTCGGGCAATTTGCTTTCAATGAAAAATTGACCTGGATAACAACAAAGGAAATATCGACTATTTCAGCTGGTTGCTCTCGAGATAAAAGTACTCACCATTGCCTACTTTTACTTAGTTTGACATTTTCGGACCATGAATGGAAAAAGGGTAAAACAAAAACGGAAATTTTGACAAAACTATAACATATAGACCCACACGATGTGCTTTACAGAGGTGGGAAATATCTTTCTTTAGCAAACTATGTTAGTTTGAGACGCTAAAACATGAATTCCGTAAAAAGCTCGCAGGCGAATTCAAGGCCTATAAAAATCAAAAATATCACACTAAAAGACACAATTTGATGCTTAATTTTAACACCAGGATTTTAAAAAAAATGTATATTCAAGCACCAAGTTTTTAACTGACATTACTGAAGAAAAAAAAAAATATTGCTTTATATTTGACCGAGAAAATTAATTTCATAGCAAAAAGGTGTATCTCTGAATTGTGCTGATTTTTACATGTATCGATCGACTTTTAGCGCGACTAAGCATTTCTAAAGAATTGGTTGTCCAGGCGGCAGACTGCTTATGTGACCCGGTACTATGAAATTACCTTGCTCGATTTAAGCTATACGCGTACACCTGTAAAACGTGCACCGTATACCCGAATAGTATACTTCTATGTGATCGTAGCCTTATGTGACCAGGTACTATGAAATTGCCTTGCTCGATTTAAGCTATACGCGTGCATCTGCAAAACGTGCACCGTATACCCGAATAGTATACTTCTATGTGAACGCAGCCTAATAGCTTACAATAGATACCCTACCGTAAATAGCTCTCTTCATTACCTCGCTGTGCCAGTTTATACGCGTAGTGTACGCACTTTTGAACCATATTTTGTTCAAAAATGATAGGAAGGGACTGTTTTCAGCTAAAATGTTGGTTATCAGCAGATGCTTAATAATACCATGAAGTGTTGCAGAAAGGTAAGCGTACTCTTTATTTATTCAAAATATCACATATCAATGAATTTACATTTGAAATCCAAAAAGGAAATGTCAGGTCAAAATTCTCACCTTAGAATTATTGTGAAATAAAATCAAACCAAATTTAGGCTCCGCAAACAACGTCCAATTATTCCCATTGGTGTTTGTTACACGTGCATATAATAAATTATGATTTGGGGCTAATTGAGAAGAGTAAATGCCTCGAGTTTCAAAATACACCGAGTGATGTTTTTTGATCAAAAACATCGACAATTCAAGACTCTGTAAAAACAAATCAAGAATTTTCTGGGATAATTGCAACTAAGTATAATGAAAGTTATGATCTAAGCTACCAGATGCATCATTAATTTCCTGACTATGATATTTAGTTGTTGGAAAGATTACTTTAATGTTTTGGCGGGATTATTTCCCGCCAAAAATTTCAACCAAAAAGAGCATGTAGCCTTAACTATACTTACACAGATGTTTCAGGTGAAGTGCGGCATGATTATATGTCATGCAATCTGCAGACATGGTGGCTATTAAGACAAATAATTTGCCAAACTACCTGAATAAAAGTTATGGGAGGAGCCCTGCAGAGCTAGAGAGGGAGAAGCTTGAATAAAATCGACATTGCATGCCTGCTTTTGGCATTTAGTTCTGTTGTTATTGAGATACGTATTGGCTTTATTCAAAAAAAAAATCTTGCTTAATAGCAATGGTTATTATTTTATGTATGCGCGTAGGCTCTGAACATGGGCCATTCTGTATTCACTATATTGAATATTTTGTGAAAAATAACTTAAATATTTATAAATCATCTTAATATAACAACCTGGTAGTTCTTATAATATATTTCAATAATACGTTAAGTGGCCTTATCTAGGACTAGTATGTCTCGTATAAAGCATTGTTATCTAAATGTTAATATTCATATCTCTGTCAGTATTGATTTTTGTTTTTAATCACTAAACAACACTTCTTCAGATTGTTTTTTCTTGTCTCATTTACCGATGCAGTCAATCATAAGAAATAAATATCCCTGTTTGGAAAACAATTCATAAGAATAAACAATTAAATATGCAAACATATACATACCCCACATGATAATCATTTCCTAACCATAGTAACCATAATGGTAACCTGAGCTTGATTCATTTTTATTTGAAACAATCCTCTTTCTTCCCATGCAGTACGATTTTACACCTCTCCCACTGCAATAAATATGCTTTACATTTCCTAAATTTTCTTTGCTTACAATGCTAATGTTACATTATTGTTTTAAAGAAAAAAAATGTCCAAACGGTTACATTTCAGCACATCACATCAAAGCTCCCATTGGGTGCCCCGTTTAAGGCAATTTTATCCTGATACTTTTGTGGGCTCTGGATTTTGCAATTTTTAGTCATCGATCTTTGCCTTTTTTGTGCCTACATTGGTTGTTTGGTTTGTCATGTTTTTTAGGTGCACAGTGATTTTCACCACTTGTTCTAGTGCACTTTTGTATTTTCATTGATCCATGCTGTTTTTGCAGGTCCAGCACTTCTGTGAGCCTTGGAACTGGTAAGTTTTGGCTATCAAACTTCACCTACTTCTAATGCCTAAATTTGCTGTTTTTGTCCCACCCACAGCGTATTGTCTAGTCTGTATTTTACTTGTTTCTCCACATCAAGTTTTTCTTTCCTTAACTATATGACTTCATTGGGATGTTCTATTGTCATCTAATGGGTGTACCAACATATTGGTGTTAAGGTTATCAACTATTTTTAACTGTTGCGATTTGGTAGTTCACAGCATCGTGCGAATGGTAGTGCGCTTTAGCAAAAATTGCATTGATCATTTCATAACGAGAGTGTAGAAGAATTCAAATATCAGAGATATACTTTTATAGGTCCTGTGGTTCTTGAGTTGTTGTAAAGAGGGCTGAAACAACAACACTTTTGTAAAGCGTACATGACTCATTAACAACAATAAATCAAACAAGTTTTCAAAGTATATGATTTGCAGAATATACCGTTGAAAAAAATCAAAGTGTTATTTTTCAATAATATATTGATTTAGACAATGAAAATTGATTTATTTTGGCTGCTTCGACCAGCAATACATCTACTAAATCTATCCTTAATGAACTATGCCTTGACACATTCTAGTGAAAGCAATACGAGTGTGGGCAGTAAAAGGTGATCAAACTTTTAATATGAATAGTTTGTCAGAGGCAGTTTGAACAACTACAGAGTGCAAAGGTACACAAGTCCCGCATATAAATCCAACCATTATGCTAATTCTTGATTTCTTTCTTAACTTGATTCCTAAACCATGAACAAGCTCATTCAAACCTATCAAAGGGACTATCATTATCAAAAGCATATTATGAAAGGGGTTACCATATTGTTGCTGTAGTATATATTTTGTTCAACTTTGCAAACCTCCTTTTTAGTTGCTATTTTAGGTATTACATATAATAAAATAAAGTTAAACTGGTTAAATATACCAAAATGTTTTTCTCCTTGTGTGAGTTTTAATTTCGTATTAATTTTGACCATTTCTAATAACATATTAAATCAGTAATAAGTATATATCTATAATAAGTTACTGTAACTGGAGAATTGGTAAGGTTAAAAACTTTTACGGTTTACATTGTTTCAGAAAACATACTTTTGCGATGCGAGGAACAAGGTCGTGCGCACCCCAATAAATCGTCAAATTTTGTTTTGTTTACGTTAAGGGGGTAAAATTAAGTTAATTAGTTCCAAAAGCACTGAAAAGGCCTTTCAGCCTAAAATAACAATGCCATATTTTTCACTCCCATACTCTTTTTTGTCTCATGCTCCGGTCACTGCATCAACTACTACTACATCAAATATACTTGTACACATACCTCCAGATTTATTATTTGTCAACCTCACAATAAATCAATTGTGTCAATAAGGATTGCAGATCAAGACTGATAGAATGTCAATTGTGTGCTCAAGACTGTTTACCAGTATCTCATTTACATCAATTGTGTACTCAAAAGGGTCAATGTCCTTTTTGGAGTTAACATCTCATTTACATAATAATGACAACAAGCATTGACCTGCCACACATCTGAACATGAAAAGGGGTCAGGGGTGTAATAATGACCACACTTGAACATGCACAATAATGACCACACTTGAACATGTACAATAATGTGGGGTCCTCTCGCTATTCCGAAGGTCCGCCATTCCGTAGATTCGCTATTCCGAAGGTTCGCTTTTCCGAACGTGTAATTTTACAATTCGCTATTCCGAATGTAATTAAAGGTTCGCTATTCCGAAAAAAAAAAAAAAACGGTTCTCTATTCCGAAGGTTCTCTATTCCGAAAATTCCCAAAACACAAACAGGTTCTCTATTCCGAAAACAGAAAGGTTCTCTATTCCGAATATTCAAATATGGGTTCTCTATTCCGAAAACGAATAAAGGTTCTTTATTCCGAAACAAGTCACCGTGTTCTCTACTCCGAATATGAAAAAGGTTCTCTATTCCGAATATGTTGTATGCAGTGGAATTCGTAACATCAAGGTTAACCAAAAAACTTTACTTGGTTTCTTTTAGGGCCTTTTCCTCCGTCGTCAAACACATCATTCTGTCAAGACTAGCGCTAAAACTACAAAGGCCTATCCCGTAGATTTATCCTTTGCCCATCTTGGCCCCAGAGGTCAAAGGTCACGGGCCCCAGATTTCGGAATGGAAAACCCTTTTTCATATTCGGAATAGAGAACCTTTTTTCATTTTCGGAGTGGAGAACACGGTGGCTTATATCGGAATAAAGAACCTTCTTTCGTTTTCGGAATAGAGAACCCATTTTTTCATATTCGGAATAGAGAACCCTTTTTCATATTCGAAATAGAGAGCCTTTTCTGTTTTCGGAATAGAGAACCTTCGTAGTAGAGAACCTTTTTACTTTTCGGAATAGTGAACCTTCGGAATAGCGAACCTTCGGAATAGCGAACCTTCGGAATAGCGAACTTCGCCCAATAATGTTGAAGCATTCATGTGTCATGTGTCCACTGGAGTGAGTGGTCATGACCTGATGACCATCATTTATCTGACTATCAGCTACACAAAGGCAATGATTAATATTGACTTCTAAATTATCCTTGCATTTCTGAATTATGGCTTCTTGAGGGGCTGTTGGGGACTTTTTTTTCAACTGAGTAGTTTCATCTTTTCATGAGCAGTGTCATCTACATTTACATGTATGAAGATTTTGATTGCAACTTTTCGAGCTTTTTCTCAGCAATCATGTTTGAGCAGTGTGCTGTGTGTTGACCGGATTTGATGTATATCATTGACAGTTCTGTCAGGAAATGTGAATACAAGTTGTGTACATCTGCTAGATGATGTGTACTTTGAAATCCACCTTGCTTTTCTATATATTTGTAAATGTTAAACTCACATCACTAATCATATCAAATAGAACATTTACAGACCCAAAATATCAGTTCCTTTAACCACGTATTGCAGTGACCGCGAAAGATGGTGACCGCGAAGCACGGGTGATCGCTAGTAATATACTAATTTCCAATGCGTATAAACAAATTGCTTATTATATTTCACTCAGAATATGTGGATAAATCTATTTGATATTTTTTTTTTTTTTTTAAAATACAATTACACCATTTTGGTTGTTATTGGGAAGCTGGTGAAAATATATGTAGTCCTATGTATCAAGAAATACTTGCCAAGTACCAGACAAAATTATTATTATTATTATGAACCACTGCATAATGAGTCATCGCACGATACAATACAATTCGTTATGCCTAGCACTGGTATTGAACTTAATGATAAAGTTGACTTTTTATATATTCAATTTTTCTGTATGACTGGCCATGAACTTGGTAAAGTTGAAACATGTTGTGTAACTGAATTCAGGCAGAAAAAAAGGGATTTGCAGACAGGTTATACACAACTTATCATAGAATTTACATCAGAAATTATTTTGATATGATTTTTAATATTAACGACAAAATAGGAATGCGTTTGTTTGCTTTAAAATATTTATGTTTGTAAAAATATAATTACTCTATTGTTTTTGCTCTTTGTATTGAAATAACAAAGCAAATATGGTTAATATTGACAATAAGTCTAGAAAATAGTCATATGGGATTAAATTAACGCTTGTTTGCTGGACACTTCAGCAGACATAACTGTTTATGGTTATTCTATTTAGTGAAGCCCCCGGTGGGTTCAGTCTTCACTGACAATGTGTACGCATGATGGTTCCAATTAGGGGTACTTTTCAAGAAATGTCCGCGGAATTTTCGAGGACAAAATTGTCCAAATTAGGGGTGTTTTGGAGCAAAATTGTCCTTGAAATGAAAAATAGGGTACATTTCTAGGACTTTCGTCCGCGTTTTACTGCTACATTTTTCGTTATTGCCCTCATTTCCCCGTGAAATAGGGGGAAATTCAAAAGTGTCCTTGAAATGGTAAAAATAGGGGTATTTATTTCGGGAAAATGTCCTTGATTCCTGGTGATAAAAGGGTGAAATGAAAATGCGTCCTCAAAATGATAAAAATAGGGGAGGTATTTGGGGGAAATTTTCCTTGATTTCGCGCAAAATAGGGGGTAAAATTGCTGCAAATGTCCTCGATTCCCCGTGAAATAGGGGTCATTTTCAAATCCTGGAACGGTCATACGTCCTACCTTTAAATACAAACTGAACCCACCGGGGTGAAGCTACGTCCTCTATGTGCAAAGCAATCAAGAATGGGATACTTACAGAAATATAAAGCAGTTACTTACTATTATCAAAATATTTCAATTACCATAACAGTATTATTTCAAAATGACCGATATATGTTTATTTTCAATTTGAAGATTTTTGCATTCACAATGGCAACAGTAGCAAATTTCATGAATTTGACTGTTGTTTTGTATCATTAAGCATATCAAGTCATTCTGTAAATAAAATCCAACAAATATGATATTTAAGCGATTTTGATCAAAATGCATTGAAAAGGGCTTATATACCTGCTGATAAGCTTTCTATTTCAGATTACTGTAATGTAATATTTTAATCCATTGCGTTCAGATTTTTTTTAAACCTAGATTTGTTCAGCAGGACAATCGTAGGCCAAATAGTAGGGTGATCTACAGCAATTCCGTGACCGTGGTTCGCTTCTCAGTGGATTTGTCTTCTATGAAGGTTACTTTAGCTGGGTGCCCTTCATGAAAGTTTGGACGGAATCCGTGAGAGCCCGAAATCCAAAATAGTTTTTCAATGGTTTGATGAATATACGTACTTTTGACCTTCAAATCCAAAATGGTCACCAACTTTTAGCTCAGAAAGGTCAAAAGTTTTAAATTCGTCCTATAGCCTTCCTAATAAGCTCTAATTACAGTTATGATGATGCTGATTTGAGTGATGGACACTAAAACTACAAGTAATAATGGTTTGGCCTCTTTTGACCTACAAATCCAAGATGGCCGCTAATTTTCAGCTCAGGTCAATTGTTCAAAGTCGTCGTAGAGCCTTCATAATAACCTCTAATGAAATGAAATGCAGAGTTAGAGTTATGCACCTACAAGTAAGTGCACAAAGGTAATCTTACAGGCCAAAAGGTCAGCGCTTGTAGCTGATGAGAAACGCACTTTCGGTCTCCAGAATGACTGGAGATGACCCAAGTGCAATAATGTCTCATTCTGGCACACACACTCACACATTATTCGAATGAGTGTAGTGTATACTGGTATGTCTGTTTCAGGTCTATGTGTACGTTGCTCTACACTCTATCAACTGAAGATCAATAATGAATGAATTCAGTATCAAAGCAATTTAAACTCCTCAAAAGAAGTTTGGAAACATTCCAAAAGTTTCCTATATATCTGGCTATATATCAGAAATATTTGAAACATATTTCCATAATGTTTTATACCAATGCAAACATTGTTCTCTTTTGTCAAAAATGACACCAAATGTGTGACCATCACTTTTTCCATGGTTGAGTAATTGTCTTTGAAAGACATGGAGGTCTCAAACAACATGTGTCAAATCTATCATTATCTGCGCCACTTGCATCAGTAAACATGAGTAAGGAATAGCACACTGTTTCATTAAAAAACGGTTTTGACATGCTGCCAGCGTCATTTATAGGGTCTTCTGCAGCCGTTATTTTTCTTTGGCGAACACTTCTGAGTCTGTCTTTGACATCTCCGGTCTGATGAAACTTGGTTTTTAGGTTGGAGATCATACTTTGGGAAACTCCAAAAGTTTCCAACTTGATTGTGAGTATGCCAGCCCCAAGCTGGCCAATTATTATAGGTCGAGCCTTATCCAGATCTGATGGTTGATTATGACTTTCTTGCAAATGACCACTATGAAGAAGTGACTACCAGGAGAGATTGACTTGCGTTGATCCATTTGAATCCACCTATAGAACTGTTAATCCCATCCTAGCACTTGTCATTCAAAATGATATACTGCAAGTAACTGTTCATTCATTCTTTTATTCATGCATTAACCCACTCATTCATTCAAAACAATGTGATGAGGGCAGACAATGGTCAGTTTCGCACATTTTCTTTGAGACCTCTGTCTTTCAAAGAAAGTTACTCACCCGTTAAAGTTACCGTCAAAAATGAGGTGTCGTTGTTTACAGGGAAGAACAATGTTTTCACCTGATATGAAACAATATGGAGATAGATTTCAAAAATTTCCGATATACAGCCATTTTAGAAAGTTTTCCAACTTTTTTTGAGGAGTTTAGATAGATTTTGAAAGAAACAGATTATATGAGACTAGTGCATAGATCACTTATAGCATATAACACTGTTTGCTTGTTACCTACAGCAGACTACAAACGCATCGTTGGTGACTGTATGGCTATGCAGTGGGCGATGTCAAATCAACGTATCTCTAGGACATGTAGGACCTGCTCAATTTGGGCATCAAGATACAAATGGCATCAACAAGAGAAATGAGTGATGAGCATCTTCTCCAGAATCTGGCACTACGGCTGTCTAAGTGTCATTATCTTGAAGAAGGCGAGGAGCTCTGTGAGTTGCTTTTATGGAGCTACTGACTTAATTGGCTAAAACAATCTAAAAGAAAAACTGCCGATCTTAGCCATTCCACACTCAGTCTGGCCTTCATGATCATCTATCACATAACTGAAAAGCGCACTACCATTGTCGCCAACCTGGGTATCAATATCCATGACCATGGTATGACGAGGAGTTAAGATTTGGTGGCAACTCTACACAAGAGTGGTGGCTGCAGCAGCTACGCAGACACGCTGCTCCTTTATGAGCACTTGGCTCTGATGGACGTTGAAGCATCAGCAACCTGCCCACTGGAGATGACAGACAGCAAGCCAGCCACTATGATCGTCAACAACGAAAACTTCTAGATCGATACTATGACAGGCAATGCAACAGGAGCTCATCGAATGAATGTTATGTTATTGCAGCCAGAGAGCTATGAAAAAAGCAGATGAATAGCCCGCTGCAAGGATCTTGAAGAAGGAAATCTCTGCGCAGCTGGAGGAAATGTGTAAAGAGCTAACTCGGGTCTCCCTGGCAGTAAGAGTGAGGCACCAAAGATTATCCAATGGTAGATTTAACAATAGATTAAAATGTGTGCTAAATTATATTTAATTCAGAATTGTAACAAAAAGTTCAATGGATATCAATCCAAGCAAGTTTCCTGACAATCCAACAATCAATATTCAGTTGACCTCATATAACTTAGAAAATTTTACCCGCTGAAAGATGATAACACCCACTAAGTTTCATTACCATCCAACAATCCAACAACAGACCTCAGATGCCCTTGAATATGTTTGACGCTTAATTATGATCATGATCACAGCCAACACGTTTCATGAAAATGCTCAATTGACCATATATGACCTTGACATGACTTTAACGTGTGGTTTGAAAAGTTCAAGTGAAGCAGTTCATGGAAATGTTGATACTTTATAATTTATCAAATTGAACTCGTTCCATTCCAGTGCATGATATCTTCATCCGTTGCGTTGTCTTTTTGAAAACAGTTCTTACAATGTATTTGCATCATCTAAAATGTAAATCAATAACAAGGCAGCGTATTACACTTTTTAACACAAGTGTTTCATTCTATACATTATTGTGTGTGTTGAATTTTGTAAAAATTTAAATATCCTACTTATGAACTAACGTTTCTAACGTTTAAGGCCATAAGTCTTATATTGGGACCCTTAACATGGTGGTGGCCTGACATTTTTCTTGGGAAATGAAATGATAATGATCTTTTCAAAATGAAGATGAATACTTACTGTTATGTGCCCCCTATATATTCTATAATATTCAGTATTTAGTTCCATATTTTGTCATTATAAACATTAATTTTCACTTGTTTTGATATTTATATCAATTTGTTTCTACATGTAAGATTCTAGAAAGTTAATAATTAAAGTGAACAAGAAATTCATATCCCCATAGTAACATGTAGGAGCAGGCATTTGGATATATATTACTAAAACATTAAGTGGTGGCGCTATTACAGCAACCAATCTATACACACATAGAAATGATGCTATTTTTGGAAGTGCTGTAATTTACCATAATTAGATAAGGCCTGGAGAGTAATTGATTGGGAGAAGCTGTATAAAGTTCTATGAGGGAACTCTGTGAAATTCATGTTAGCCAGTATTGGTACAAAAGTTACCATAATTGAAGTCTTCAAACTTCGATTCGCGGTTCTTGTGTGTTGGAGAGAATGAAATACTCCAAAGGCGGTAGTAGAGCCAGTAGTGCTTGATTGTGCTGTCGACTCAAAAAAAAGTGGCAGGCTGAAGTATCTCCATCAACGAAATGTGACATTTTGCTAAACATAGTGTGTTATCTGTCTGTCAAGTGGAGCAGAAAGCTTGCTAAAGAGATCTCCGAGAGAGTAGCTTACGGTCAACATAGAAGACCATTTGGAAAACACTATCACAGCAGCTAGGATAGTGACAACATAGTCTGCATTTAAAGAAGTTATCTGGGGGCGTATAGAGTAGCCATCACTGTACAAGACAGGGACCACGTGACCAATCTGTAGTAGACAGGATCTTGGACACTTCCGGATCTTTGATCAAGACATGAGATTGTCAAAAGAATCGCATCAGAAAGTCAGCCAATCAAGATCTCAGGCTTAGCTAAATTACCATAGCATAAAGAAATCTTTGTAGTAATTTTAAGTAATTGTTGTAATATTGTATCAGGATTTAATTGACAGCCATACTGCACTAATTAATAAAGAGTAATAGTTATTCTATATAATAAACAGTGTGTTTGTGTGTTTGCTATTGAGTGAACTCGGAAGCAAGCGATTTTGGTCTGGGTCATTTTAGTGACCATAGAAAATTGGTTCCCTGAAGAGCCCCCAGTTAAAAACATTTCACTACAATGGAAATTTTACCCCGCGGGTTCATAATTATTGCACAGTCCTATTAGCTACATATTCTTATTTGGAGCAGAAGACACCAATTGGGTGTTTTATGACCTTTTACATTCTTTTGTGGACAGTGACATGGTCTTTCAATTCGCGTCGAGTGTCCTAGACAGACTTGACTATGCTTGAGTAGCCATGAAAGAATTCAAAAGATAACCTCTGCCCCAATAATCCCAAGCTATTGTCTGAAACTGCATCTCGGAGGATGTATAAGAACTCAGTCTTCAAATGAGTCATATAACGACCAATAGATAAATGACTGACTATCATTGAATACTGGGTTCCGCAGTCTTAAGTCCCTAAGTAGGGACTCAATCACTTTGCTCAATCCCAAAAACCATTACTCGATCCCAAATCCGTCTAAAATTTCGGTATCTACGTCGCTTTAGGGAGTAAGATCAAATCCCTGGTAAGATTTACCATTACTTTTTGGTAGAAAGATCACCTGATATATAATCAAAACCATACATTAACTCTATTTGCTCGGCACTCTGCCAAAATTACAACGAATATTCTTTCATATTCTGATACCAGGCAAATATTTCCTTCATTATACTTAAGCTAAACTTATACTCCATTGCTGAGCGACGACCAATTGGTTTCTAGCCAATGAGGCAGGGCGCGTTTTGTTGCGTTGGGACAAAGCGAGCTACCTCATTGGTCAAATACCAATCGCTCGTCGCTCAGCAATGGAGTATAAATTCAGGTTGATCATGTTTATAGTTATGTGTCCCGCTATATTATTCTCCTTTGCAACGTTAACTGAACTTTTGTATATGAAATGCGACGTAATAATGGTCCTTTCAAAATAATTGCTAACCCATGACTAGACGTCTAAAGTCGTGTTCACACAGTCGGATATAACTGAGTTATTACCGGTAATAAACGACTTATAACCGGCAATAGTGACTTATTACCGGTATTAAGGGACTTAAGTCCGACCGTGTGAACACGACTTTAATAAATTTTAGACAAAAGACATCGTGGGCTGATTCGAGAAATTTCTGTTACCGGGCAGAAGTTTCTAAATATAGTTTCAACGTTCTCGATCATATATAATTTACCTTTGGAGCCCGTAAATGTTATTTAATACATTTTGTCTATCTGGCTCCTGAAAATGTTATCGACATTATCCAACTGTACATAAATATTCGAATAAAAATCACAATGTGTCGATTTGTAGTTGGTATTACATTGCATGTATAAAAACAAAAAAAATGGGGCTCAATATCATGATAGCAATAGGGTCTGTTGAATTGCTGGCAGCTTAAATCCGCCACAGAATTTCGCAACGGTTATGTATGGTATGCCGGATTTTTTGTTGTTGTATATATTAAAAGGTCAATCAAATCTACTCCCTAACACAAAGATTAGGGGGACGAAACTTCAATCGGACCGATTGACCTGGTAAAGCGATGGACTGTGGGTCAATCCGGGAAAGGAGGACATGCCCCTACTCCCTTTGACAAAATGATCCATTTTTGTTCTTTTCAGTCACTTTTCAAGACGGATTGATGCCACTGGTCGCAGACAGCGGATTGGGGCATTGTTACAGGATAGTGAAGTGTAGCCGACAATCGGGCAGTTACCCTGATTGGAACTGACTGCAACGAGGTCTTTATCATAGGTCATCTGCCCCGCCTTTTATAACTACTATATATGCAGACCTTACTTGGCTTAAGAAATCTTTTGAACCTTTAACTAACACATAGCTACCAACTTAATCTATTAAATAAGATTTCTTATCATGTCCCAAAATGCTACTAGATTATTCTGACTTAAATATGTTATGCCATGTTGAAATTTTCACTGCCGCGACAGCTCACATATCTATAATATATAAAGTGTTGTAACATTATGCATGAACAAAGACAACAATATTTTACTGCGCAAAGACAAGCAATGTTTTACTGTGGTCCCCCTTTGACAAAATAACCAATTTTGGTTCTTTTCAGTCACTTTTTGAGCATTCAGACACCCCCCCCACACACACACACACCCCCACATCCCCACACGCTCGCGCGCAAACACACTTTTTAAGACTGATCGATGCGGGGATTGGTGCCACTGGCAACTTATCCCAAAATGCTACTAGTTTATTCCGCCTTAGTGTTGCATGTTGAAAATTTCACTGCCGCGACAGCGTCACATATCAATATGAAGTGCTGTAATATTATGCATGAATAAAGATAACAATGTTTTACTGCGCAATCGACATTATAGTCAGCTTAAACAAACCTAATTTGACTTGATTTCACCATATTTTGATACTTCTACATCTACAAAAGTTGCTTTAGGGAAGGCATAATTACCTTATAAATCAGGTATCCTAAGTTTGATCCGAATCCGCGAATCCCATGTTTGGACAATATGGCTTTCTAACTTGTCTAATACCAACGCAGTCCGTAAGTGGAATGTCAAGTACGGTGTAATTATTCTTAATTTTGTACAGAACGTTGATCTATTGTGATTTTACGGTTGACAAGACACACATACACACTACACTTTTCATGTAATCGTGAATTTAAAAGTTACTGCTAAATCAATGACGCTGTTTTCCAGAAATGTCTGCGAAACATGTTTGTTTCAATTTTGTTTTATTATATATTATTTTTACTATAATTTCATTAAGTTGTGACCCCATTCGACAGTATAACATTTTTTTGTTGAAGCGCGAAATTGTCATTGTTCTTATGCTTATCTTGTAATTTATTTACTTATCAACGTTTGGTCTCACGAAGTAGCGTGCAACATTTCCACGAGGCAGCTGCTTCTGTGGTAAAATTACTGAAGGTTATTAGTAGATAGCTGCCGCTGTTCTCTATACACGCTAGGCAATGGACATGTCATGAATTGACAAAACCAGATATACACTAACCAAAAAAAGAAACTTATAATTTGTCACAAGGTCATATCTTTAGATCCTGTGCATCAAAATGAATCAAAATTACACACAGGATTACTTCAATACTCTACTCTAAACACATGTCAGTAACAAAACAGTTGTGCAACTAACACAACAGCAAAATGTACTAATATTGAAGAGCTTCCTGGACAACATTCACAGCCCAATGGTACACTTACGTTGCCCTTTGTCTCTTCGCCAAAGGTTACAAGGAACTCCTTCAATTGGTTGTCGGAGCTCTGGCTATGATCCAAGGTCTTGGTAGCTAAATATTCCACAAGCTCTAACTTAGTCTTGATACTTCGTATTGACTCAAAGCCAAAATCATATTTTACCCGAATTCACACGAATGCACAACAAAAATACACTGTTTGATTAAGTTAACAAAATCTAATTCTTTAATTGAAAGTAAAATAAGATTAGTATATGACAACAATTGCACATAAAATATAATCACACAATCACAGTTTTAACTAATCAATGTTTTAACTAATCAGTGAACACAGAGTTCTATATTCCAATGTTCTGGTCGGCTGACGTACATATCCTTAATCACTTGTCCTGCGAAAATCACTGTTCAGCGAAGTCCACTGTACATTTGCATTTGTATCCTCTTGCAGAAATGGTGCTACTTTCTCCAAATACTCCTTGCGCCGTTCTCCAATCACTTAACTCCTTGCGCAGTTCTCCAAAACACTTTGCGCAGTTCTCCAGGAAACATGCTTCTTTCTGCACTGCTCCACTTTATTGACAGATGTGTTGTTTTATAAACCAGACTCCAGCAAGTCAAATGTACCTCTTGTTGAAGCACAATGATAACACGTAGAAAGTTTACGAACTCTCTTGATATTCTGCAAGGAGCAAACTAAAACTTTCACCTTTTATACACAAAATAATGGCACCATATCTATTTCACAATCTCACAATTAGGGATTTCCTAATGGTGCAATGCAGAGAATGATCTTCAAAGGGAATTCCCAAATATCATCAATTAGAAATGATTCAATTTGTTTTGCTGAACTTGATGAATGAGAGGGAATTCCCAAAAAAATGTCATCACTCATGAAATACCTCTAATTTTATAAACAAAGATAAATAATCAACTTAAATTACCCGGGCGTATCACAAAGGCCTTCAAGAAAATATTCTGGATCAATATACTATCTTGTGGTACGAGTCGTTAATGACTCAAGGCCAAAACACCTTTATCTCTAATTCATTGGACCTATATCAACAATCTTTGCCCAACTTTAAATATCGCCATCTACGGTATACTCCGTAACCATCTGAAGGTCCTCAATCCATACTCATATTCGCTTATGACGACTGGGATGGGATGGAATTTCAAGTGAAGTGCTTTATACATAATTGATTACATATCAATAGCTCGCGGCTTGCCGACTCATTGTAGATCATTATGAATCGGATGAACAATTGACTCCGAAGTTATTCGTTAAAATACTCGAGCTTCCGACTTTACATTTCCATATGCAGTAACGTAGCCAGTGGGGGCAGAGTGCCCACCGACAAAAAATGAAAGAAAACATCGGAAAGACAACGGAAAATAAAAGGGGCAAGGAGTCAGTTTTCTACCAAAATTCATTCCGATCATGGGTCAAAATACAAATATTTTCCGCGCTACGTGCGCACATTAAACCAATAAGGCCATTTTTGAAGCTCGAAGACTTTACATGTACATTATCTCTAAATAAATGGTGTATGTATAAAACCCTCCGATAATACCGCGTCAAGTATTAGAAGAAAAACCGGAATTTTACCGCTACCCCCCCCGGAACAGGAAAGCTGACTACGTCCCTGCACACCAGCAGTCGAGTCGAGGCATATTCTTTCGGCTTTATTACACGTTTTGTCATTTGCTGAGAGACGGTATCTTTATTTTTAGTGGCAAACAAAGTGGATTCCATATATCTTTGCAAATATATGACACCCCTTATCAATGCGAACTTGCATGTTGGCATCTGCGACAAGATATCTAACAATCTTTCCTAATATGAGCGCGGACGTTATCTATGCTTTCAATACTCTAATCTTTATCAGAACATGTAGCGCAGGAATAACATGGAAAGGTTTCTATTCAAAAACGATACTCTTATAAACCATCATGCGCACAGTTTCCACCTCGATACACCTGAGCACACATTTTCGTCCAAGAGCTCTCAAGCAAGCAGTGATTGTCTCCGCACAGTCTTTGATTACACAACACGGTTGAGTGCATCGCAATGTAAGAGTTGTGGAGCTTCTAGCTGGAAAATGGCCCTATTTGATTGTTTTTTATCGAAACCTCAAGTGTTCCCTTCATCCAATCAGATTTTTTTAAATATCAAACGAAAGCTAACACTCCCCCCTAAAAACACGTTTCGTCACTATGTCAACAGATAACGCAATTCAATGTTATAGCAAGACGAATGTGGAAAATCTGTTAAAAACTACCTATCCAAGCACATTTTTTCACCAAAATGTAGGTTTTAATAATAATGGTCAAAAAAACCTCATGATGGGTCAGTCCATGTCGAAACAGATTGAGTGTACACCCACCCTCTTGGATTTTGCTCTCCTTTTGCTCAGCGGTACCTTTCATGGATCCCTAAGTTAGGTCACAAGGAACAAATTCCAATTCCATTTCGTTTGCGAATGGCGGGCAATCAAAGTTTGGCGACCTCAACCAAAATTGTGAATTTAAGGGGTCCAAATGACAAAGTGCTCTCTTTGAGGGCACTTTTTCTTAATTGAATCAGTTGTGATCCTCTTTTTGAATGTGGTCACTCACTGGCTGTGTCTGAAATACCTAATGCCAAAAAAGATAGATTTCGGAATTTCGTTGGGATTTCAGAGGGGCTCAAAATCAGCACTTCGTACTGTTCAATCAAATTATCTTGATTTTGAAGGACCCATGATAATGTCACAGTGCACTTATAGGTCCTAATTATGTTCAGAATGGATTAACCATATGCCAATGTCTATGAGCAATTTAAAAAAAGAAATTTCTAGACCCTACAGAATTTTAGGCCACCCCTAAAGTGGTTCAGCCACAAATGGCACTTAAAGTCGGCAAATTTTGACCCTAATAACTTTAGGTGTACACCAGATATGAATTTCTAGTCTTTTGCATCTGAAAGAATGTAGTTTAATGTTACTAGGAACATAAGATTTGTTTTGTATTTTTGTGTTTTAGTATTAAGTTGACGCTTTCAAAAATAGTCATTTTTGCCTAACATACCATGCATACAGGATACGGTACAAAATGCCAATTTTAGTATGATATTTTTTTATATTTTTGATCACTCTATAGCCATTTGTATTATTTATCCTGATATTTCAAGTTGCTCTTGAGTCAAGTAATAAGAAAAAACTACTTTCTAATCCTCTGTATGGATTTTTAAGGGGGTCAAAATGCACTTCCTGGCAACAATGCACATGCAAAGTACAGGTTATGGGGTCAAATTTTCAGAATGCTCCCAATTATGTCAAGTAATATATCAAATTACTCGTATGGTCATGAGGATTCCAAAATGTATAGTTTGTTATGTGTCAGACCTTTCAGGAGGGCGCTATGACGAAAAATGTTCATAGGTCAACGACCTTTTGAAAGTATCAAAACACAAAAATACAAAACAAATCTTATGTTCCTAGTAACATTAGACTACATTCTTTCAGATGCAAAAGACTAGAAATTCATATCTGGTGTACACCTCAAGTTATTAGGTGTCAAAATTTGCCGATTTTAAGCGCCATTTGTGGCTGAACCACTTTAGGGGGCCTAAAATTCTGTAGGGGGTCTAGAAATGTCTCTTTTTTTGAATTGCTCATAGACATTGGCACATGGTTAATCCATTCTGAACATAATTAGGACCTATAAGTGCGCTGTGGCATTATCATGGGTCCTTCAAAATCAAAGATAATTTGATTGAACAGTATGAAGTGCTGATTTTGACCCCCTCTGAAATCCCAACGAAATTCCGAAATCAATCTTTTTTGGCATTAGGCATTTCAGACACAGCCAGTGAGTGACCACATTCAAAAAGAGGGTCACAACTGATTTAATTAAGAAGAAAATGCCTCTCAAAGAGAGCGCTTTGTCATTTGGACACCTTAAATTCCCAATTTTGGTCAAGGTCGCCAAACTTAGATGGCCCGCCATTCGGAAACGAAATTGAATATGAATTTTTTTCTTGTGACCTCACCTAGGGGTCCATGAAAGGTACCCCTGAGCCAAAGGAGAGCATAATCCAAGAGGGTGGGTGTACACTCAGTCTGTTTTGACATGGACTGACCCTCATGTGTTCCTTACAATATTTTATGTCATTAAATGGACGCGTGACAAAGGAGTCTTAACACTTTGACGTTTCTTGTAAGCAGATTGATAGCATTCTTGAAGCTGGTTACTTTAGCTTACTTTCCTGCAGTGCCGCCGAGAGCCATTACGGGCCCGGGCAAAATGAACGCACGGGCCCCTTTGATCAGCGATAACGGTGCAGGACTCCATATTAGTGCGGGAGGGTGGATGGGACAGCATCAGTGGCGTAAATTTCTTTGTGACATGGGGAGGGAGGTTGGTGTAAAATCCTTGAGCACATGTTGAAGCGAAACTGCCAATGATCAAATGTGAACAGTGAAGGAGACAAATGGAAAGTGGCTTTCGCTCCCAAATTGAGTTTCTTGGAACAACTTCTACGCGAAGTGCAGAAAATTGGCCAATTTGAAGCTATGTATGCATATAAACCGTTGAAGGGAACAAATGCACTCGGAACTCGAGAAAATTTGCAAATCGAAATCAGCGACGTTTGCTCCTAGTTTGAACGTATTGAAACAAACTCCGCACGAAGCGCGAAAAAATTTGCGAATTTTAAGCTAAATGATTAAAATGAAGGGCACAATGCGCGCGAAAATTTGCAATTTGTGCTCCCACGAGCAAAAAATGTCTTAATTACAAGGTATCTTTTCTTTACTTTATACGGGCCCCTGGGGTCCCTTTTCTTTGCTTATAGTAAAGTATTTTTCTTCACTTTTACGGGCCCCTAGGACTCCGGGCCCCTGAGATAACGCCCCCTTACCCCCTCTGTCTGCGGCAATGCTTTCCTGACAATCAAATATTTTTGCTGAGACAACTCTCTCAATAAGTTTGGAAATCCAAGGTAAGTTCGACAAGGGTCGATAATTTTTCAGATCTTCAAACATGCGCCTCCTTCAAAACAGCAGGGACAGGGCCAGACTGCAGAGAAGTGTTAATCATGTGGGTAAGATCAGGAAAGAAGAATATCAATACCTTCTTTAACAATCCATTTCGGAACGGGGTCCAATGAACAAGACTTGCTTGTAGAGATTTTCTTTATTTCGTCCTCTGGTTAAAGTAGGGTGATCCAAACAGATATTCGTCGATACATCTATGCAGGTAGAGTCTCATACTACTAGTTCACTAGTTGTAATCACAACACCTCAGCAAAGCACAAGAGGCGACATGTGCGAATAATTTGGATTTTCTTTATGAAATAATCCGAGAACCTGTTAGCAAGAGTTTCATCAGAAGACGATTTTGGAAGAGGTGAGCATGGTGAGTCTTTGCTACGATGAACATCTGCTTTGATCATCTGCTTTTTATCGGTGGAGCAGATTTATTGATCAGCGTGGAGTAAAAGTTGATCTTGGCATTGCGCAGGAGAGCGATGACAAAGTGCCGCTGTTCAGAATACAATAATGTCTATCAATCTCCAGCTTCGAGCGACGCTATATCTTCTCCAGCTGTCGCCTCTTGTGCTTTGCCTTTCGTAGCTCGTCATTATACCACGGTGAATAAAGTTTAATTATGACAGTGCGAGTTTTAGCAGACGCGTGCTTATCGAAGATGTCAGCGAGAGATTTTATTTGTTGCATTGATCAACAAGATGAGACATACAGTCATGGACAAAAGTTTGGAATATTTTTATTTTTGTATCAAATGCAGTTTTATTGGTCTGGTGTAGTGCTCAGTTGAATTTAATTGTAAGGTACAAATGTCCTTTGATGTTTACATCACACAGTTTGTCAATGTAACAAAGAATTGCCTGACGAAGCGCATTACAATGAAAGGATCACACAATTGCAACACTTTTCGGCGGTCCCTTTGTATCACAAAATGAGATTAAAAACGCTAGCAAACTTTATTGTTTAAACAAAAACTTTAAAAACTCTATCGACCAGGTTTGCCGAGGTTCCTTGTGGAATATCTCGCCAGCAAGCAATAAGGACGTGTCTAAGTTCCTGCATGGTGATTGGTTGTTGTAAATGTTACCTAGCGTGCGTGATACTTCTGCCCATAAGTTCTCAAAGCCGACCAGTCCAGGTATTCTCCATTCTCATTTTCAAGGAATTCCCTCACGCGTCGGGCTCTGTGCGCCGTGACATTGACATCTTGGATCACGAAATTGTTCCCGAAGTCTCTTCTTGCAAACGGAAGCATAACTGTATCAAGAACATGTAGGTATTGGTCCTGGTTCATGTGTCCTACCAGCATAATTATAGAGGTGTGATTTTGACCTACTGTGAAATGATCCCCATACTGTAATTCCACCATCACCTCCCTGGACTCTAGGCAGAATACAATCCTCAAGCTGGGCTTGCTCAACCTGTCTTTGGACCTTGAATCGGTCATCTTGTCTGTAGAGGAGGAACCGGGCCTCTTCACTGAAGATCGCAATACGCCAGTGGCCTACTGTCAAATTCCTGTGTATCTGTGACCAAAGCAAGCGCACAAGCCGATGTCTTTGCAGAAGTATCGGCTTTCTTATTGGTCATATTGGGCAAAAACCTGTACTAACCAGTATATTGTTCACAAGTTTCCTGGTAACAGGCGTGTTTATGGACCTCAGCCATTCTGTTCGTAGCCGAGATACAGATTTCTGCGGCCATTGCGGCAAAGTCTCGGGAGAGATCGGTATTCTGACGGTTGTCTTTCGGGGCCGACCTGACCTTGGTCTAGGTGTAGCAGTTCCGGTCTCTCGACGTCTCTTCAAAATGTTAGAAACTACAACTTGTGTAATTCCTAAAGCGGCACCAATATCCTTCTGTTTGTAGCCGCGAATACGTAAGTATAAATACGGGCGTATAAATCTGCGCTCAACTCGCACCACATCATCAGAAATATATCGTATAAAACAGACAGATGCAACAAAGTAAAGCTGGTTTCTTCACACGATAATGCAAAAGCCAATGTTACCTTATGAATCATATCGCTAAAATAACTGCGAATAGAATGCCCAATCGATCATCGGGGGCCCATGGACAAGGAGCAGTGCGGGCCCTTTAATGGCTCCTTTATCAGCACTTATGTCATTTTTGCGTTTGATCGGGTCCCGGAACCCTCGGGGCCCATGGACTTCGTCCACCCTGTCCACCCGCTTGCTACGCCCCTTACCGTACTTCGCCATATTTTCGGGATATTTGTCATATCCTGTGCCTGTTTTTGTGATGCCAACTCCATGCCACTGATTGTTATTGGATCCATTAAAGAAAAAAATTGAACTTATCTTTGCCGTTGCTTGATGTGATGGTACTACGAAGTCCGCGGCCTTTCAGATAACATCGTTCTGCAAACTCTTCATTGGATCCCCGGTTCTCCTCATACATGACATAACAAGGCTGTTTGTGGAACTGCGCCCACATCCGAGAACTTTTAAAACCCTTATATGTTACAGCTCAGGAATTTGGACAGTATCCGCAAGTATTAGTATCCTCGATCCTCGTGTATAATCAAGTATCTCCAAGTATCCTCAGGTTTCCGCAAGTAATCTCAAGTAACCCCAAATATCCCCAAATATCTTCCATATTTATCCCCAAGTTACTTCCCTAAGCATCCCAAAGTAACTTAATAAAATAATTAATATTAATAAATATTAATAAAATATGTCGGAGTATATTGTGATAGGCTTTATGACATTTATCGTATTATTAGGTATAAATGTACGCAATGTAATCTCGCCGCTTGTAAGATTTGCCCAATTTAACGGGTTTCATAGTATACAAATATTGACTGCTATGAGGGGCATGGTTAAGATTATAGCCTCAAGGTGATCTCAAAACCATGCTATAACCCGAGGCGCAGCCAAGGGACATATGGTTTTGAGATCACCGCGGGATGTTGCGATTGCTCAGTTTGATCGGGACGCACATGACCGGTCCATAGTTCATTTACATGGACTGGTCCATAGTTCATTTTGAGGGCATAGTTAATTCAATGACTGCACATTCAACCAATCAGATGACAGGAATCTATATATGTGGTATATAATCGATGTTTGAACATCGAGTTTCAACATTGATCAGTTCGGCAACCTTTCCGTGGTCTTCCCGTTATCCTACTTGTAGCATGTAACTTGTACATGTAGCATATGCTAACGTAGCTTTCTAGTTAGCTGTAGTATTTAGTTTGTAGTTAGCATCTATCTCCTACCCAGTTTGGTACTTTTCGGAGACAAACGCCGACAGCACAAAACCAAACCAAAGATAGGACTGACACTGAGCACTGTGGCCCCCAGCCCCGCCACGCGTTCTTTTCAGTGCGAGCGGGCAGTTGCCGTCGAAGGTAAGGGTGCCGCGGTGCTGCAGTTGAACGTCCAAGGTCTTTAATGCTAAACTATCATTGAACAACTGGCATATACCAACAACGCCGCTGTAGTCCTCCTGCAGGAAGCACACAGTGAAAAAACAGAGAGGCTAGTCCTTAATGACTTCACCCTCGCTGCATATAAACTTAACAACCACCATGGTCTTGTCACTTTCATCAGAGAATACCAAGAATGGTCATCGGAGGGACAATCTAAGGAGGATTCAGCATTGTAATGGCTAACTGTAAAAGTACAGGAAATACTCGTAAGCATCATAAACGTGTATAAACCTCCACCTATGCGGCTGGCCACAATATCCTTACCAGTGTTCACCCAACCATGTATCAATGAAGGCGATTTTAACTGCAACCACTCTGAATGGGGATACTCAAGATCCAACAAGGATGGTATATGCCTAAAGCATTGGCATCAGCAAACAACCAGACCCTTTCGTATGATCCAAAAGAGAGAGATAGTTTCCACTCAGCTCGCTGGAACTCTGGCACAAACCCTGACCTGGCTTTTTCGAGCACTGTAGATGAGCAACGAACTTCTATCCGACGAGTGCTGGAGAAGTTCCCAAGATCACAACATCACTTCCTCACCCTTACCAACGCCAAGCAGGCCTGTGAGGCGATGGAACTTTCGAAAGGCTGACTGGGATAAATTCAACCAAATCACCAATTCTAGTATATACATCAAACCTACCCGCTTAGGTTATAAAGCTTATGGTCATATGATCATCAATGCTGAACAACAACAGCCAGTCCCCGTGGTTATCAAAGAAACTACATCCAATGTTAGAACAAAGATTGCCAACAGCTGTATGAAGATCACATTTCTGCTGCCACGAAAGAAGAGTCCGATGCTTCAGCCTACAACCTACTTGAACGCCTATATAAGAAGAGACAGAACAGATGGATAGAGGAAGTGAAGTCCATAGACTTTACTTACTCAAGTCAAAAAGCATGGATCATATTGAACCGTCTTCCCGGTATAACAACATCCAACCAAGTGAAGTAACTAGTGAGTGCAAACTCAATCACTGCACAGCTTGTCCAAAACGTTCGCTTCTTACACCCAAACCGTGATTTCTCACGTCAAGTTAGCAAGGACGTTGCAGAGCTATGGCAATGCAGCAGGGAGGATATGGACATCACAGTTCCTTTTACTATGGAAGAGATGACAGAGGCACTCAAGAAATTGTTAGCTGGCAAAGCCCCAGGACCAGACAGCATCCACTCAGAAGAAACCTCATGTCACATTCAATGGAAAGGTGTAAATTCCTGAAGATCTAGTGCAGAGCAACCGTGATCGCCATTCCTATTAAAGCCCAAAAAGCCGAGGGATGATCCAAACGGCTATAAACCTATATCATTGCTCTGCATACCATACAAGCTCCTCGAAAGGCCGATCCATTGACGCATTAATCCCACCATTGATCCCCAGCTACCCCATGAGCAAGCTGGATTCCGCCAAGGTCGATCAACAGCCGACCAAGTGACGTTACTCACTGAAGACATTAAGGACTGCTTGAGGCAAAGGAAAAAGCGGGACTGTCCTAGTTGACCTTACCGCTGCATACGATACAGTATGGCATCGAGGCCTGACTCTTAAGCTGCTACGAATCCTGCTTGACAGACGAATGGTGCACTACATCGTAGAGCTGATATCAAACCGTAGTTTCATCCTCAAGACCAGTGATGGACAACAAAGCAGACACCGCCGGCTAAGAAATGGTGTTCCTAAAGGATCTGTTCTAGCTCTACTGCTGTTCAATGTGTACATCCACGACCTCCCGGACACAATCTCAATGAAATATGGTTATGCAGATGACCTGGATATCCTAAAAACACATAGAGAGTGGTGGAAGAATATTGAACGCTCACTTAGCCAGAATGTGTGCACTTTGGCACAGTATCTAAGACAGCGGCGCCTAAAGCTGAGTGAAGGAAAGACAGTATCGACAGCCTTCCCCCTAACACGGCCGTTTTTAACGTCTACTTTTATCGAAAACAACGAAAACTGAGGGGGTAAACTATTAGTCTCGTATATACGTTTGTGGCGTGTCAGACGCCTACACAGCGAATGCCCACCGTTACTGATGAGTACGTTGAAGATATGGACGTAATACATAATTATTACGCTTTAAGCTTACTGAAAGTTAAGTTTTTAAGCTTACTGAAAGTTAAGTTTTTAAGCTTACTGAAAGTTAAGTTTTTAAGCTTACTGAAAGTTAAGTTTTTAGCTTCCTTAAAATCCCATTAGATCATGGTTATATAATAGTTAAAGTGTCCAATACCTTCAATTTAACAATGATTTTGTCTCTAAGCTAAAGCAATTAATGTAAGTTTAATTGAATCTATTCCAAAGTGAAAGTCCGATTCTTGAAGACCCGGTCAGTGGCCCGAATGTAGACGGGTGGAAAAATTCGGTCTTTTTTTCACCAAAACATAAACTGTGACTGTACATAACCCGTATATTACTACGGAACCCGTAAATTACTACGGAACCCGTAAATTGCTACGGAACCATTAAATTGCTACGGAACCCGTAAATTGCTACGGAACCCGTAAATTGCTACGGAACCCGTAAATTGCTACGGAACCCGTAAATTGCTACGGAACCCGTAAATTGCTACGGAACCCGTAAATTGCTACGGATCCCGTAAATTGCTACGGAACCCGTAAATTGCTACGGAACGCGTAAATTGCTACGGAACGCGTAAATTGCTACGGAACGCGTAAATTGCTACGGAACGCGTAAATTGCTACGGAACCCGTAAATTGCTACGGAACGCGTAAATTGCTACGGAACGCGTAAATTGCTACGGAACGCGTAAATTGCTACGGAACCCGTAAATTGCTACGGAACCCGTAAATTGCTACGGAACCCGTAAATTGCTACGGAACCCGTAAATTGCTACGGAACGCGTAAATTGCTACGGAACGTGTAAATTGCTACGGAACCCGTAAATTGCTACGGAACCCGTAAATTGCTACGGAACCCGTAAATTGCTACGGAACCCGTACATTGCTACGAAACGCGTAAATTGCTACGGAACCCGTAAATTGCTACGGAACCCGTAAATTGCTACGGAACCCGTAAATTGCTACGGAACCCGTAAATTGCTACGGAACCCGTAAATTGCTACGGAACCCGGTACATAAAATTATAATAATTATGTAATGTAGAATTTTATCGGAAATTTTGGCCCGTAGAGCATTTAGTTACGTAGCTGGTTGAAACAAGCTAAAACTCATCGCGTAGCGTTACATTTGTAAATCGGACCAAATTGGTTCTTCGGAAGAGTGCGACGATGATATCAGAACATACCGATACACTATTTCGGCATCGTAAAGAACTACGGAAGGACAAAATATAAAAATGGAGAATTTATCGAGATTGGTAAAACAAGCGAAAAGTCATAGCGTATCGTTACGTATCTCACACGAACCAAATTAATGCTTCGTAAGGGTTTGACAACAAAATTGCAACTCACAATGATTTCAGTCGGCGCACACACACTACATGTTATACTTTTGGGTTTCTATGTAGAGTTTACATGTACATGTACTGTAGTACAGTAGTATAGTGCGTGTATTATCAGTACATGTCATATCATTTCTGCAAAGTATATGGACTGTGACACTGTTATGCTCGCACAAATTATTATCATTAGCATCTGTCTTACTTGTAAATAAAGCGAGTATGATTATTAACTGTTTTTATGTTCCAATATTCTGACTAAAATACGCTATACCGTACGGTATGATTCGCATTTTGTGCAGTGAATTTAGCGATGGTGTACGGACAGAAGTTGTCTATTATCAAGCATCTAAGGAGTGTGAACGGTAACTCTTGGATAGCATTTTTATCTAAAGCTTCTGGTTTACTTGAAAAATTAATAAAATATAATTGGGAGTGTTTTTGTGGGTCTATTCTAGTGATCAAAATGGGCTATTTTCAACTTCGAAAGGACATTTCGTCGCCATTATCGGCGACCGATTACATTCGGTAACTATGTAGGGTTGGGCGGTATGGGAATTTTGAGTCAACAGTACCGCTATACTTTTGTGTGCTAATTGGTATCGGTAGTTTTAAATTATAACTCTTTGTATCGCCCAACACCACTTAAACCAAATAAGACTCCTTAAGTCAAAACTGAGGGCGCTCTAGATAAAAGTAGACATCACGCATAGGCGGCGAACGGCCGTGCTAAATAACGGGGAAGCAAGACGAGAACTTAATGCCAACAACCGGCGACTGGATTTCTATCCAACTACTGCATGTCTAGGAGTTAAGCTAAACAGATCACTCTCCTTCCGTCAACACCTGGCTGCACTCATCCGCTGCCTTGTTGGAACTGGATGGGGAGCAAGTGCAACAACACTCCGCACATTTGCATTGAACCTCGTGTATGCCCCAGATAAATTCTGTGCCCTAGTCTGGCGCAGAAGACAGAACACACCCTTCTTAAGTCTCCACAGCACCTTGCGAATTAGTACTGGTTACCAAAAAACAATAACAGTCCCGCTACTTCCAGTGTTTGCTGGTATACCGCAAACCTCACAAGACAAACAGCGACTTTGTCAGTAGCCAGTCAAGGCCTAGAGCCAGACCACCTTTTTCAGATACCCCTTTGCTCCATTTGGGAAGGAACTTTCATCATCTACCCCAACCACCCATACCAAGACCCACTGGACAACCACAATGTAGCGTGAGGAATGGCAACAGCAATCCCTCTACACTCCCCCCTCCACACACCCCCCCCCCACCCACCCCATCCCATACCCACCCAACCCCCCCCACCCCCACACATACACACCAAAATTATCATTGTAATACAACATTGCCATAACACTTGTTCAGTGCCTGTATGGGACCATGACAACCCCTCTCTGACATTACAAAATCCACCAGTTCTATAACCTCGGCGCTATGCGCCTGCCTCGATCCCAGCCGAGGAACTAGGGCTATAGTTCGACATTGCCACCGATGGTGCGACTTTCCATTCTTGTTTGTCTCTCATGGGTATTACCCACAATACACTCTGTTCTGATATCGATTGGAATTGCGAAAGGCTTAGGGAACAAACCAAAAGATCGATGACGTCCTATAAACGTAACTAGTTTCGTTTCTCATCTGACCCCCTCCTCCCGGCCAGAAACGTAATAATGAAATGTTGAAAATTTTGACATAATAATTATAATGACACATTCTTCAGACCGATGTTTTTGTACAAACGTAATCGAGTATTTTTACCCCCTCCCCCCTAAACGAAACTAGTTTCGTTTATAGGACGTCATCGATCTTTTGGTTTGTTCCCTTATTTAACGGTGAAAAGATTGAGTTTGTTTATACAATGATCACAACTATACAACACAACATTGTTTCCTGTATTAAGTTATTCCAAGTCATAGTGTGATCCTGTAACCATGACATTCACTTTCCATTTTCCTGTATCAATCACGCAGTTTCAATCTTTTAAAGGGACATTTTCAGAGAGTTTGATTAAAAAATGTTTGCACAAATGTTGTTTTAAATTGACCCTATATACACATTTCGAAGTCAAATTGCGGTAAAATTCTGGAATGTCACAAGACACATATTGTCCTATAGTGCCTTCCAATACCCCCCTATTGGGATACCTGGATGCCAAATAAGTGGCATCATTACAGCAACACTCCGGCAATTACAACATTATGCCTTATATGTTCGAAAATTAATTATCAAGCACGAATAACGTGATTTTAGTTTAAACAAACTAATATTGACCATAAAAACGAATTAATACAGCCGTCTCTTAACACGCGATATTCAAAATTCCCGGGCGCCGAAATTGTCCAGTGCAATGACGTCCCAGTAATGGAGGCTGACAACTGTTGAGCACAAACAACCATGACGTCATTGCACTAGACAATTAAGGAGCGGGCGTTTTGAATATCGCGTGTTGAGAGCCGGCTGTTTTTATTCGTTTTTATGGTCAACATGAGTTTGTTTACAATAAAACAATGTGATTCGTGCTTGATAATTATTTTTCTAACATATGAGGGATAATTTTGGGATTGCCGGAGTCATCCTTCATTTTTTACATTAAATGTTTGGAACTCACAATAGATCATAATAACGAACAAGAGATAATGTGACGGCTTCAAGCAAAACGTGTTTTTTCGGTCGTTTTATTACAATGATTAATTATAATCGCATGTAAGCTTATTATACCCAATTGCATTCCATAATAACCATTACATTCGTAACCAAAAATTATGTAATTAAGATTTCTTTCTCGATTTCTTTCCAATTTAGCCGAATTTAGAAAAGAATCAGATCACAAGAATCTAGGCTACTAATACAATGGAAGTTGCCGTAGCGGTGTAAACCTGTTGAGCTGGTTTCCTTATCCGTGGTAATTCATGAATTAGCGGAACAAAGACCCTCGGTGCAAAAGGTCTCTAACCTGACCGTAATACACGAATGTATTTTTTTTAACTTTTTAAATTGTAAATGATGTAACATTATGGGGATTCGTTTGGACGCTTTGCCTTATAGGGAAGCCTGACATACGTATGAAATTTTTTCGAAAAATATGTCAAATAAATTTGTTTTTTTTGTGTAAACTCTGTAGCAAAGTAAGGAGATCAGATTCGGGTTTCTTACAGTGTCCTTACTCCTGCAAACTGTAGCCGTCTTGTGGTGATTTTTGGAAACACATGTTCAATGTCCCCATACATTTCTTTGTTGGTCATGTGTGTTTTTCAGGTCACATTCGACATTTTGTACCCGTCCGATTCTTTACTAATTTTCTAGGACGGTCCGGATATCACAACCATACAGCAGGGCGCTTATACAGTGGCTTGGATTACATGTATTAGACGAGTCAATTTAAGTACCAAAACGGGCACACCTAGACAAGAATGGAACACCAATGTTTTTGCTTGCTAGTGACTCTAAACACCCTCCTGAACAACATATCCAAAAAGGGCAAAAAATAACACATATTCTCCCAATTTTTGCCCTTTTTGGATATGTTGTTCAGGAGGGTATTTAGAGTCACTAGCAAGCAAAAACATTGCTGTTCCATTTTTGTCTAGCTCATACATGAATTAACTCGTCTATATTTTGAGGTGTCTAGGTAAGATGTCCAAATATTATTTAGTCTGTTACAAGCTTTCCATATCATTCTTTTTCTTACTTTGATGTCTTGCTTAGTTACCCCTAACCTACAACCCCAAATATTTGAAGTCTTTAAACCCATATTGTAATATTTGCTGAGGAGGACACGATTGAAATGTATTATATTAACCTAACATATTCCCTGCAAAAATCAAGACATTAGGTGTTGTAGTTTTGTCAAAATCCGAGATTTTGAATACTGCACAGGAACCGTCATTTAATTATAACGATGAAAATATAAGTGGAACCTCAGTTGTTCGGCTCAAAATTAAAACAGGACATATCTGGTAGTACCGTATATTAAAAGCTAATATTTACGGTAAAGAAATACTGGTCTATTCTTTTATGGAAATGTTACAACATGACTTTAACTTCTTCAAGTACGCTGCCTTCCTCGGTTTGGATTTCAACCTCTGTTGAATGATTATACACCACACAGCGACGCGCCTGGTAAATAATTACATTGTACAATGAGGGAAACTAAATCAATACCCGGGATCAATACACGTGTATCTGCTATGCACGATTTGATATTCAGACGATAAATCTTTGGATACCGGGGTAGAAAATGATGAATATCTCCCGTAATTTTTGCTTTTTAAAGAAGCCAATTGTAAGGCTTGCACTTGAATATATGTGTTGACAGATCATGATAGTCGTTAGCGCGCGTATTGACAAACAACCGTACGTTTTGAAATCAAAAACTGACAGAAATTCAGATTTTTATATGTGTCATTCGTAAACACTCGGCTTACGGAACATAACACGGTACATAACACGGTACTATAGCGCAGTTGGACCACTGGTGCAGGTAGTCTAAAGCAGATGACGTACTAGGCTCACTGACATCAACAGAGGTCAGTCACTAGACTATTGTCAATAGCCTTAGTCGGATGTCCTTCAGCCCATTATACTTCTCAAAACTATTAAACAGGTACGTCCGAACAAAATGGCCATGCGTGGCTGTTGAAGAACAAGTGGATTCGATCTGCCATCAATGCGATTTCTGCCATGAATATATCGGGGCAATGATACTGTGCACCATGAATTTGGTTTTCGACCAATTTCTGTGTAATCCTGCGGTTGGGCAGCAGTATCAGATAATAGTGCAATGTAGTCTGCGAACTACATTTGCATTATACTAGGAGTGTTAAAGCAAGCAAGCGAAGTGAGGAGTATGTTATATAGAAGGGTGGGATGGATAGTGTAGTATTGATAGGAATGTAAGATGGATAGAAATGAAGGAGAGGGAAACAGCAGCTACGACTACATCTACAACTACAACTATAAAGCACTAGACGCATTGATACCCCTGTGACATGCTTGTCACCAACACCTAAGTCACCCACAAGTTATAATTACAATTAAGCAAGCTGTAGCGCATCTAGGTAATCGCTGACTAAAGCACTATAATAAGTGGGTCTTTGCTGTCGTGGGACGGTGGGAGGTGGACATTCAAATTCTATATACAATCACAGATATCTTTTGAAGTGGCTACTAGTCAGAGATCCATGTGTAATACGAAATCGTTCACAAATAAGCAGGTCGTTCCTAGGGAACTTCCGCCCTAGGCAAAGCCTCTCCCTGCCGCCCCACCAAAGCATACCATAAAAGTGTTAAGGTGGTTACCCCTTGAAAACTCATCAGTTCTGACCTATTTGTATTCTTTTTGACATTGGAGGGATGGGGTTGGAAAAAATTATAGTGAATTCAGCACCTTTTGGTGACATAATAAGTTCGTGGTACAAATAGCGCGCAAAATATTTTGCCATTTTGAAGCTAAACGAAAAAAAAATGCACTTTTGGGATTAAATTGGCCAAATATGAGGTGAATTTGTCAGAAACCCACATACAGGCGTCAACATTGGGGGATGGGGGATGATTGTAGGCCTATGTGATTTGGACCACCCTCTTGGTAAAATATAAATTCCCCCATCCCCCGGGATCTACGCCTATGGTTTTCTTTCTTTTCTGTATTTTTTCCCACTTTTTGTTCTTCTTCGACACGTGGTGTTTTCTGTTTCTATTCTCCTCCCTTCTATTTTTTCTTCTGTTTTTCTTTTTTCCTTCTGTTTTTTCACCGCCCATTTTCATCTTCCTTTTCTCCGCCCGTCTCTTCTTTCTTTTTCTACGCCCCGTCTTCTTTCCTTTTCTCTGCCCCGTTTCTTTTCTTTGGCTCAGGTCACCCTTTTCCTTTTCCGCCCTGTATTCTGTTTCTCTTTTCGCCCCCCTTTTATCCGCCCTCATTTTTTCTCCTTTTCTTTCTCCATTCCCGTTTTTTAACGCTTTTTTTGCACCCTCTACGTTTGCCGCCGTAGGCGACCGCCTTACCTGGCCTAATGGTCGGAATGGCCCTGCAGTGAAATAAGCGTTATATGTTACTTTAAATCTAGTTTCGAGCATCGAGTGTCGAGTATTGAATCAGTTCGATTTCAAAGTATCGAATTTCGAGTTTAAAGTTTCGAGTTATGGGGTATAACGACTGGAGGACATAGAGGTCGACTAGGCCTCATTCATCCATGGCTGGGTGCGAAAGGCGATGTGTCCCCCTCCCCAGAAGCGTGGAAGCTATATGAATCTTTATCAATTTATCTGAAGTAATATATAGGCTTATACGGTACTTGAATTAAATACTTATATTAAGATATACTTGCGCACATACAGTAGGCCTATCTGATATGACACATTTCACCAACTGCATAGGTCAACCACGAACCAAGGGACTTAGTGGGCTATCATTTTTTCGGAAGGGGTCCCAAATATACGGGGGATCATACATTTTTGGAAAGAAAAATAAGTGGTTCGTAAATTTTTTGATGACCAAAATGTAGGGAGTCATAAGATGACCACAGATAGTGTATTTTTTTATTCAAAAAGACTGATTTCAATACAATTTTAGCCTGTTTGGGGGTAAGGTGTATCGGTGGTGGGGGTCATAAAAGTGTTGTTACCGAAATAGGGGGGTTGCAATTTTATTGACGCCGACTTTTTGTAAATTTAGGGTCCCTTCCGAAGAAAATGATAGACCCCCCCCTTTCGCGCCTTGAGAGGGCTGCAAAGAGAACTCTGTCTCATCGTGGTGTCATCGTTAGCAAACTGAACGACACCCCAACCCCACCAACGAGGTAACAAATTGTAAAATATCTAAAATTCTGAATTGACCAGAAGAGACCCCCCCTTCTGAGTTAGACGCCGGTGATTGAAAAAAAACATGTTTACACCAAAAAAAAAAACAAACAAACAAAAACATCCCAAATATAAATTTTAATGATAGACTAATGATCAGACTAAGCGGCAAACGGTTTTGCTTCTGTAAATTTCTATACTAGACTTTATGAAATTCACAACTTTATCAAAATATAACAATTTCCTGCTTAAATTTGTACAGATAGGCCTATACAATACCTTCCTTGTAACGCAATCGTTATATGGTCAATTCCAGCCAAAGCGGGCCAAAATTCTCTCTGGGGGCCATTTTGAAAATGTTTTCCTTTTCAATTCTAGACTTATCAAATGAGACGATCATGTCTAGTGAATCATCAGGTGGAAGTGCCATCGGATTGAAAAATAACTTTTCTTGCTAGACCAAATAAAGTGTTAAATGCGCATATGCATGTTACCCACGAATTCAAGCATTTTTCACCTGTTGTACGCCATAAAATTTCACTTTCTTTAATATCTTTCAATATTTTATGTGTGACTCATATACACTAGAAATCGGTGAAGACTTAGAACGTAAAATAGAATTTTATTACATATATCTACAAAGAAATATTTTGGTTATTACAAATTTTAAGAAAGAACCAGATGTACAGTTAAGATTGTGTCAATTCTTCGAACTCTTTCCAAAGTGGCTGTCATTTAACATTACTGTATTATTTCGAAAGATTAGAATAAATGCTTCATATAGATATAAAGTGAGATTTTGTATCTCGTCGCAGGATGAGGATCTCGGATGGATTCGTGGGTAACAGCCTCTGGAAAATAGCAATTCCTATTAATATTTTTTAATAAAAATAAAAAATACTTTTCCGTATGTCAATAATTCAGGCTGCAATGGCACTAAAATGAATTGTAATCAAAATACAGACTACATGGAATATTTAGAATGGATCATTATGGCATTTTGGGTATAAAAATTTTGAGAATAATGAAGTTGCCAAATTCAAATAGACAGAGCAAACAGTTTTATATTATTATTTAAGTAAAATCATTCCATATTTTCATGCAGCAATATTCTATTAACTCGTGTTTGACAGTTCCTATGAACTAAAACACTATCAATACATTGTTAACTATAATTTAAGTAGGGATTCGTGGGTAACCAAAATGTTCGTGGGTAACACATATTTGAAGGTATGTATTGGTAAGCGGCAAAATAGAAAATATTACAGAAGGTTGGAAACCACCATGCGGTTATTCCTCCATTGTGTTTCAATGATTCCCGTTTCTCTAACCAATTGCATTTACCCAAAAATGGTAATTTAGGATAATCAATCAAAACTTCATGATGCAGCTTCAGTACACCTTCAAGAGGACGCTATTAAACAGGACTGTTTTGGAACCTATTTCGCATGTTTTCAAAATGTTAAGATGCATATGAAACATATAATTTACGAGTAAATCCTTGGATTCGTGGGTAACGCCGAATTCGTGGGTAAAGCTATAAGTACTATAGTACCGTTTGGGGTTTGCGTTTCTTAGGTGTATAAACTGTCAGTAGTGTCAAAATTATAGCATACCCATGGCTTGAATATGTGCTGATTTAAACTTAAAATAAACAATCTCCTTATTTTTCAAGGTTAGCATCTATTCGGGATTCGTGGGTAACAAAAGTTTAAACGTAGATTCTTTTTAAACGGTGAACGTATTTTTACGATTTACAATTTTAAGCGTTTGTCAAACTAAATTCAGTGTCCAAAGTCATTAAATGTTAATTTAAGTTATGGCAATTATATTTGTTGGACTCGTGGGTAACGTCAAATTTGATTTTATGGACTTTTATGGGTAAAACGTACTTGCATAAAATAATCACTTGGACCTCAGAATTATAGAACGAAACTTCGTTTCATGATACAGTCATTTATGGCATATTCACTTAAAATTTTTCAGAACGATCATTTTATTTTTGATACGCGGGTAACACAATTATTAGCCAAATTGACTTAATGGCCTCTAGAGTCCACAAACTTTGGTGGTATTCAATCGTTTTACATATGATGAGAGATCATGCAAACGTCTTTCTAACGGTAATAATTTCATGTTGATTGAAGGACATTCAATGACATATATGGAGCTTTATCTTTGAATTCGTGGGTAACGCCATTTCATTTAAGCTATCATAACTTGTCCCCTGGTATGACTTGCTAGTAAAGGCCTATATGCACAAAGAGAGCACATTGGACGTGACATGATATGCTCCATCAATAACGTGATTTCCTTTATTAATGACATTTTAAAGTGGAAAGTTAACATAGAGAGAATTTTGTCCCGCTTTCGCTGGAATTGACCATATACGCTCTGTGTACGTACTGTACATTGTAGCATAATGGTTTTGTACAAATTGACACTCACCTCAGGAGTGTGGGTTTTCAATTTACGTGAAAAAAAGCACTTGATTTTTATTCATTTATGTTCAAAAATTCACTATTTCGAAGTAATAATGTCAAAGACATTTATATGGACATGTAAAAATAATGACCGTACCGACGTATTAATAATTTTGAGAAAAAAGTGGTCAAACTTTACTTATTTGCGTTTTAAAAGACGCCCTGTAGACAAGAAGTAATAAATGATAATTAATAAATTTTAGATTTATATAGTGCCTTTTTAAAGATCTCGGAGGATTCGAACCGCTATAATTTCGCTGCCATGGTGAATCATCGCGAATCAGAGCGCATCAACTAGGCCAGTTGCAGCTGAACCCGGTGCAAACATATCCGCACTAAAGATTGTAACAGTCACCGATTATCTGTGCAGCTCGCCGACTTTTATTGGGTGAAGGAAGTTTTTGATTACAAACAACTAATCACCGAAGTGGCAGAATGTTTAGAATTATTATAGTTTAGGTTTTAAACTTACCGAAATGAAATAAATGTGCTAGAAACTGTAATGTCCGATCCCGGGTGTCCGACCGATCCGCGATCCCTGTTCCACAGCCATTGTAGAATGAAGAGAGGCACCGATATGCGATATCCGTTAAAATCCAATAATTCATGTTCCGGGCGCACATCACTAAGTATTCCTCCCATTCTAGACCGTTTTATAAGAACAGCCCATTAAAAGCCTTAACACTAAAACTACGAATATTTTTATCCGTCTTAAAACAAACGCGCGTATTTACGACCTAAGCTAATCGAACATCCATCCTTTGTGCTTGTTTTAATGATAAAGTTTTCACCCCATCACTTTACTCGGGGTAGGACCGGCCATCAAAAATTCCAAGGACGTGAGGGACACCTAAAACAAGCCCTGTTCACAAAACGAGACGCCTCTCGAATAGCGAGCGAAGCGAACACCGGGCGTAGAACTAGCCCCGTTCACAAACCGCGACGCCTCTCGAATAGCGAGCGAAACGAGCACCGAGCGTAGCTATTTCACTATCGGTGGAATATCATCTTGGATATCATAGGTATCGTAGTACAGCACAGAGTCTGTGCTAGGTCCATCATTAGTTTCTACAGTAAAATCCATGAATTTCATTTTGCTCATTTCGCCTTTTATATTTAGGAGAATTTTATCCGAAAAATAAATTTTGCCTGTACATAGCCAGAATTTCCTAAATTTGCAAGGGCGCGCTTGAATTATGACGTCAAAGGGAAATTACGTGGCGAATGTCTGTACTTATTTTGGTATCACTGTATAGAAGATACCTATACATTGATGCCAGATATAACGGTATATGACGTTTATAATAAATTGAAAATTAGCCCGCACAGTGTCAACACCCTGTATTATAAATATTTTTTTCCATACATCTCAATACTCCGTTGAAATCAATATTTTATTATTGACACAGATAAAGAAAGTTTACATATGCATTGTGTTATAGGACGTGCACCTGGAACTTAACTGAATGGGCTAAACGCGTTCCTTTATACCTATAAAGTATAATTGTCATTCTCAAAATTAAATATATCTCAATTTTTACTTTGGATTTCAAATGTTTTACTTTAAAAATGCAGTAAAAGATATCCACAGCAAGCTGCAAGGCCCCGCTAATTAGTGTACTGCTTTTCGAGTGAGTGTACTGGAAACAAAAACCTGGTTTTACCTGAAAACATTTTTTCTTGTAATAGCAACATCATATGGGGTATTAGAGCATGCACAAATCGTAATAATGTGTAGAATACAGAAACGCTGTGGTATCGCATATGATAGTCATGGTATGCTTAGCCCTGAGATCTCGAACAAAATCGCGATGCGTAGCTGTTAAAAATCGAGAGGATTCACTGTACTATCACAGTAATTTTTAACACGAAGATATAGGGATGATGACGATGTGGCCCGCCCCCCTCGTAGTCCATGTTACAAAATATGGCTCAGTAGTGCTAGAGTTAATACACGATTTCGGTTAAATTTCAGGGTGAGGTTATTTTTTTGGGATTATTTGATTGATATTGACTTACTTGAATACCTGATTCATTGCATAATGTATCGATTTACTGCGATTTTTGTTTCTATATGGGACTTTTATCATTTGATAGATCAGTATAGATTAATCCATCAAGCAATATATATTATTAATATTGCCCTTCTTACAGCTACTTGGTTTAGTGGTTGTATACGCGATTCACGGGTTCGATTCCCGGCTCCAGCCTGTAAGAGGACACATCTTTTCTGAATGCTATTATAAACAGCCTCCCTCTGGAATCAAACGGTGGAGGTGTACCTTTACGAGCTCTTAAAGCCACGGCCATAATGTACGATCTTATGATGAAATTGGTTAATATTTTTCAAACCTGATTTTGTGGCGTATTTGTAATGTTTACATATGTCGCAACTTACACCTAATTGGAATCAGCCGAATTGTTTGTGTTTGCCAGGTAAACAGAACAAGATTAACATAAAGTCATAATTCATACATAAAGTCCCCATAGAACTCCATGTTAAACTGCCAAACTAGTTAGTGTGGTTTCTTTCACGTTATCTTGTCATTCGACTTAAAATAGACAGAAACCTTTCCTGACACGTATTACTAATATCATTTTAGCATTTTGAGTATAGAATAACACAAACATAAGTGAAGAGGCTAAAAAAGTCTGCGTAACCCGATCGACCTTGTTTCTGCCACAGATTGTTTCCGCAGAACTAGAGGAGAGCCAAATAGTTGCTTGGTGACCGGCATGGTATAAAAGTCCCGAATGAAAGGAAGTGGGCCAGTTCCGAAAGCTACGGTATATAAATACGGTTGTATAAGTTTTGCATTTTCTATTTAAAGGGAGTCTCCGGTAATCACAACATTATGCCTTTTATGTGAGGAAAATTATTATCAAGCACGAATTACATGGTTTTATTTTAAACAAACTCAAAACAGCCGTGTCTCAACACGCGATATTCAAAATTCCAGGACGCTGAAAGCTCCGAAATTGTCCGGTGCAATAACGTCTTTATTGATCATAAAGAAAACCAGGCAGTGGCAGGAACATCAAGGTTGTCCGATTTTGCCCATATTTGGTATAGTAGGGGTGTTTGATGAAACATTCTCACTGGATTTTGACCCACCTTGTTAAGGGTTTATAGCCCTTATTTGTTTTGGTACAATCTACCCCCTTAAAAAATTGATTAATTTTAGCCAATTTTGTATTCTCATTTTTTTCACAAGAAGTTGAAGTTATTTAAGTAAATTAAGTATTTGTATGAAACATCTACCCCGGGTATTACAGGGAAAAATTGACATTGAACCAACCCCTATCATTTGGCTCTGGGGGGTGTGTAAACATACCCCCTTCAAAATGTCATAAACAAATTGAATTTTTAGTTAATGAATTCAAATGCAAATATAAAAAATATACATCCAAATTTTGAATTTTTGTTGGTGTCATTAGAGTGACCCAACATGTGGCTGTGGGAAACAAATTAGAATATCTTGGGGCGGTGTTGCTTTTTTTTTAGAAAATACAGTGTTTCTATATGGTATTTTTAGCAATATTACAAACTGAAAATATTGTAATATTAATGAAATATGTGACTATTTCAACTACATACTTTATTTAGAGCTGGTTATTAAGTTGAGTAAGGTTTTAAACTTTAATATCATGGATAACAAAAGCAAAATGTTAATAAAATTTAAGTGTTTCTAGATTTTATTCGATCTAAAATGAGAAAAACCTAAAATACGCGGTCAAACCCTCAGGAATTTTAAAGAACGGTTTGATTGAACAAACCGCTTATGAACAGAAGTAAGAAATAAACAATTATTTGGTAAGCAGCACTCCCTTAGGATTTAAATCATGGTCATACAACATTGCTTAGCATCAACATAAATTATATAAATATGAGTTATTATAGACCTAGCAATTCAGTTTTTTATTAGTACATAATCATGATGACACTTTGCATGTTACTGTTCTTTTCAACGCCTAATTGTACTACATGTAGCTGAGGACAGGCAAGTGTCAAAATGATATTCTAGCTTACACATAAGAAGTTGTATGGAACTGAAAGTGCAATGTTTACATTAATTGCTTTGAGGAATCACTACATTAAGAACCATTCAGTGTTTCTATATGGTATTTTAGCAAGATCACAAAACTGAAAATCTCCGTTAAGGAAGCACATGTCTTTTAAGGTATTTCTTCTAATGTTGACTAAAGTTACCAAGCTGATAATAAATGGAAAAATAAACACTACTAAACCTTTAAAATGTAGATGTTTCTATATCTCATTTGATTAAACAATCATAAAGCTGAAAGATATCGTATGTCTTTCATGCATTATGCCATGCTGCACGTATACTAAAATCGAATGAACATGATGTATGCCAGAATCTTATGCAAGAATAGTAGCATAAGAATAAATATTATTATGTAGATCTTGAGGTTAATTTGCTTCCGCACCAAGTGTCAACATTATTTTCGAGTTGACTTGACATCTAAAGATCTTGTTTGGAGCTGAAAGTGCAAAGTTACATTCCTCTAAAACATCTACAAATTGTCCCAGCGTAGATTGGCTGTGCACTTATTTTCTTTGTTTCAAAATATCACAATCAGCCTATAAATAATATAATGTAAGAAAACAAAATGTTGCCTCATACTGGTGTTTGAAATACAATTATCGTGGCATTGTTGAAAATGTCTATTAACAAGTTACAACGTAACCACTAAAGAAAAAACGAACAAAGCAGGATACTCGCAATATTAATTTGGAGTATCTCAAATGGAAATCTGTTACTTTTTTTTTTTTTTTTCAAAAAAGACAAGATTCTTGGATTTTACTCTCAATCGTCCATTGATATTTCTGATCTTGATAATCATGATAATATAGAACAACTCATCCCAACTTACCCAATATTTTATTGAAAAGTATACAATTTCTAAGTATTCCAGCCAGAATAGATACTTTGATTAAATCATATACATCAAACATGTTTTACTTCTCAAGTATTTATGATGTCTTGCTGTAATATTATTTTGACCTCTGCATGACCTTTGACCCCTATAAAATGTTCCCCTGGTCATGAGATTTGTTGTCACCGAGTTTGAGCCCCATACCCCTTACGGATGTCGAGATAATGCAATTGTAAGATTTTACCCCCTTAATGACCTTTGACCTCAATTATTTGTTCAACTTTTAGACATTAGCTAAAGCTGATGCAGGTATGCACGTGACGTCATTGTGTTATGAAATTTGTGGAAGAAGAAGCATTTTTATTGAAAATCATATTTTGGCCATAATGACCTTTGGATGACCTTCGACCCCAAGTTGGTCATGTAACATTTGTGCCCCCACCCACTGGTCCTTGTGACCAACTATGGTTACATTGGCCTAAGGCCCTATGGCTACGATGGCTCATTACAAGTTTCATAGAAGAAAGAAAGAAGAACTGTCCAAAAACAGCGATTGTAAACAATCCTGGTTTGATTTAGTGAATACTTCAGTATTTATAAGGCAGTTGCAGTTTAAGCAGTATAGCATGAAATTGAAGATCATAAAAGACCATATCTGCCCCAGCTACTAGCTAGGCCTACTAGAACTACATCCCATGGCTAAGATTCTTGGGCACTTGCAGTATAGTGTTTCTAGAATAATTATTTGTGAATGTAAACTGTGATCCAATTTATTTGAAATGATTAACTTACTGCTTTATAAACTCTTGTGATTTATGTTAGTTATCAGCTATTATCACAGTAGGGAACTAATATCCTAAACTCAACCAATAAAGTATCGAAACGATTGCAGATGGTCAGATATATCGGGAACTGAAATATATAGCAAAAACCTATTAAATGTATATAAAGCGCAGTTTTCTCTTGCGCATTTTGATACCTCTTTTGTTGCTCTACGGTAGCATTTGGTTGAGTTATGGGCGCTTGAGTGGCTTCACGTCGGATTTTGAAAGTTGCACTTAGCTCCTATTCAAGCCTAATGCGTTCGACGACGAATCCAGGCAGTGGTAGACATTGATGGTGGGCACACCAAGTATTGGAGCATTGAGATGTCAGCAGAAAGAGTTCATGAGATAAGTAAAGGGTATAGCAAGTATTGAAGTTGGAAGTCGAAGGAGTAAAATAAAGTAAAGTTCATGGTTAAATAAACAGAGCACATCGGTGTCATCTGTCTTGATTTTGTGCGTGTGTGTGTACACGACGAAAGCATTTGGCTTGAATAGGAGCCAAGTGCAACTTTCAAAATCTGACTTGATGCCCTTCAAGCGCCCATAACTCAACCAAATGATATCGTAGAGCAACAATAGAGGTATCAAAATGCGCAGGAGAAAGCTGCGGTTTATATACATTAAAGAAGTTTTTGCTATATACAGGGTGTCCCAAAAAAAGAGGCCCCACATTGAGCCCTCTTTTTCTCCTATTTCTGAAAAGTTGATTAAATATATTTTGATACGTAAAGAAACCTTTAATCGTTAGCTTTAATAAACCAAAACAATTGTTTCAATCGGCGCACAACTTTTGAAGATATGCCCTTTGGAATAAAAGTACCCGTTTTTCACTCTGTCCACGGATAGAAAAACAGAGTGGTTGGGATGGCTCATGCTGTGGAGTGGCCTGCACGACCACCAGACCTCACACCACTTGATAGTTTTCCTTTGTGGCAAAATCCAAGATCTTCGCAAACGTATTACTGAATGCATTCGTAAGTATCCGGCGCACAAGGATGGTACGCAACGCAATTGATGCAACGAGGACCAGGGCTGAGGCCAAGGAGGCAACCAGGTACAGGGCAGAGAAGCATAGTAAACTCACTTCAGAAGAACCAAATACAAACCAAACAGCCTTTTAGGGCTACCTTTTATCCTAAAAAGAGAAATGACTTAATAAAATAAAAAAGCAAGAAACAACAAAGTAAGAAAGTAAGAAACATAATAAAACAAAAAGGCATAAATAACCAAGAAAAATAAGTAATTGCAAGTAAAGCAAAAGAAGTCCCATTCGGCATCCATTTTACCCACAAATTAATGACACTATTAACAAAATCCATTGCCCAACCCACCGGTAAAGCCCATTCCATAAATAAAGTTATTTTATAAAGTTATCATTGAGGAATGTTTGATATTCATGCATGGTATGTGTACTCCTTTTCAATCTTTGAAGTAACCAAACCTTCTCCGTGGACAGAGTGAAAAACAGGTACATTTCTTTAAAAGAGCATATCTTCAAAAGTTGTAAGCCGATTGATATAATTGTTTTGGTTTATGATAGCTAACGACTCAAGGTTTCTTTACATACCAAAATATATTTGATCAACTTTTCAGAAATAGGAGAAAAAGAGGGCGCAATGAGGGGCCTCTTTTTTTGGGACACCCTGTATTTCAGTTTCCGATATATCTAACCATCTATAATCGTTTCGATACTTTATTGGCTGAGTTTAGTTTCTTACTCACACCATGGAAATATTAGATGAGAAGGAATCACAACTAACCATCATCAAAGTTCCAAACACATTGCCGACATGTACATTGACGTTTCTATACATGTCAATCGCTATAGTTATATCATAATCTTCGGGATTATATCCCAACACGATGGTCATCGGTGACGTAACATTTCTATGACATGACATTTTCAATTCTAAAGCTGCAGTCAAGCGACCAATGCTTATGGACTAAATGCGGCCTTGTGAGCAGGAAAGGGCGGGAAATATGAATGCATTATGGGACAGATGGGATAACATAGCCAAAAATAATGCCTTGTGGGAAGGATGTATTACCAAAATCGGAAGTAGAAAGTCATATATTTGAAACATTTAGGGGCAAATTTACCTATGTGGGCGGTCTGGGGCACATGTGAAGACAATTTGATAGAATTGATTTTCCGTTTGTCTTATGATAGCATTTGTTCCCATTTTTCGGAAACAATCGGAACAACTTGTTTTATACCTTTATATTTTAAATAAATTTGGGGTCAGCGAAAATACGATTATCCTTACAAAATGTAAAACTTTTTTTAAAGTGTCTTTAGTCGAAAATACAACGTATTTTGATTAAATTTCCCAATATGTGTATTGTTTTGACTTCTCTGCATCTGAAAATGCAGAAATCTGTTGCAAATGTTTATAAAATCCAGTCTAAATGAACGTTAAAAGTGCGCTTCATCAAGTAAGGTCACAACAACCGGTTAAAAATTTGTTTGTGCGCAAAGATTTATCGCTATGAATTTCCAGTTGTGCAACCAAATCACGCTGATGGCGGCAATATGAGTGTCCTCAAAAGGGAATTTGTTGAGTCCTCTTCCTTTGTAATGAAGAATAGATAAGCGGGATTAGTCACAGGCGATCGATTTCGTTGTGATTCCTTCTCATCTACTATTTCCATGCTCACACATATTGGCCTTGAGTAACGCAAACTTTAGACTAGAATCTACTCATTTGTCGCCATTTGAGGGACACGCTTGACCAACTTCAACGCAAACCTTATCACTCTTAGAAGTGCCAATATTGATTAAAAGCTATTAAAGTCAACTACTGAAGTGCGTACGCAAACATGCACCTGAAATCTCAATGGGATTACACGACCCTGGGAACTCGCGACTTTCCTCGCTGTTTATCTAGCATGACTATATTTACTTGGGATAGTAATTGTCTGTATTTATCCATGATATGTAATTCATTCACTGACCACTTTAGCGTGGTATCGGTAATTGAAATAAAAAGAGGTTTCATAGCCAAGTAAACAAACACCTTTCAGGTTTAAAAATATTTTTATAATTTGCGATTAAGATGTATTATTTTATGTTACTTGAGTTGAAGCGAATAATTTTATTACGCCTATGATCCTCAGCGCTTTATTAATCACAAAGGGAAAATAACAAAATAGGCCAAACTGAAAACTAAGGGCGCTCAAAATGGGGCTCTGTTCGGAGTGTTCAGTCACTCGCCAAAAATGTCCAAATTAATATTCTCAGAAATTTGTAGAGCTATAGCCCTACATTTTTAAATATACGTTGGGACATTTTTAAGCCAAATTTAACGTGATGAAATCCACTAAAACGGGTCTCTTAACGGGAACGGGAAAAATGGGATCTTGCGGCACCCTGCCCTGATACTATTCTCATAGCATGTTTAAGGCCTAAAATAGGTAATCGAAAAGAGAAAAGAAGCATAGCTTTCTTGGCTCTTTACCCTCTGGCTCTTTACTGTCCGGTGTAATAGGCCTATCTGTGGTTTTGCCGTGCGCGGCGAGTTCCCGAGGCGAGTTCGTCGAGCCAGCTCCCCGAGCTCTTTACGCTAGCCGCAGCTCAGCAGCGGGTCCGCGAGATGGCGACCCGGTGATGGCGGCTGACACTAAACATGTATATGTAGTAGATAAAGGGTTAGAAACAGACCATTACCGTAGATAATCGGTGTCTTGTTGAGATATGGTGAGCATGTTAGTCGCTCGGAAGGGGTCGAGCCTTCCGAGCGACTAACATGCGAACCATACCTCAACAAGACACCGATTATCTATGGTAATGGTCTGTTTTGAACCGTTTATCTCACATATACGGTGAGCCAAAATAAACGAATTTGTTGTTATGGTTTATTCATTTTCCAAAAGACAAACTGGAAAAGCTGATATGATTATCTTGTGTAAGTTTAGGGTTTTTCCAAAATAAAAACACACCGGGACAGTGTAATATTCTTCTCATGTGTCATGCGTTCGAGTCTATGAGTCTTATCTTGTTACAATTGCAAGTGATTTAATCAAATCAATACAGCATTGATTTCAACCTATTTAACGCGTTAACGGGAGATTCTATTCAATTCACTCGATAGCCTTATTAATTCTTTATACATATTCGTAATATTAATAATGAATATGTAAATAGTTCAAAGGTCAAATTACCAAAGTGGGCGTGTTTTACGTAGATATGACGGTAACTCATTTAACACCATAGAATATATATTTATCTTTAATATACTTATACAACTAATGTCCTGAACCAAATCAACGCATATTCCTGGGTACCCTCCTCGACCTTTTTTGGTTGGGGTTAGGCCGCGGATTGTTGTAGTTACTAGTTTTTCTACATCTAGTCTTGTTGGCCTGTAATGTACTGCATTTTAGGTGCAAAATATCCTTGGTTGAACTTAATTTGTAAGACATCATGGCTCTGTTTTGTTACCTACTTTGTCGGAATCTGCGTTTGTTGGGAAAAGGGGGACAAAGGTAGATTGACATCCCCGTCCTAATTATACAGGCTTTAAGAGACATAATACAAAATAATTTGCATTATTCAATAGAGGTGTTCTTGGTGTCATTTAATACCATGGAGCTATTATAAGATGGAGAGGAAATAGATTACGTAACGCATTGGAACCTTGTGCCGATTTGAAGTCTGACAAGCTATTTATTGACCTGACCAAGATTATCTTGACCTGACCAAGATTATCTTGACCTGTCCAGATTATCTTGACCTGTCCAGATTATCTTGACCTGTCCACATTACTTGATATAATCGACAGTTGACCAGACTTTGAACAAAAGAAATACAATAGATAATGGAACAAAAGAAGAGGGCTAGACATATATAAATTCTCTCTATGTTAACTTTCCACTTTAAAATGTCATTAATAAAGGAAATCACGTTATTGATGGAGCATATCATGTCACGTCCAATGTGCTCTCTTTGTGCATATAGGCCTTTACTAGCAAGTCATACCAGGGGACAAGTTATGATGGCTTAAATGAATTGGCGTTACCCACGAATTCAAAGATAAAGCACCATATATGTCATTGAATGTCCTTCAATCAAAATGAAATTATTACCGTTAGAAAGACGTTTGCATGATCTCTCATCATATGTAAAACGATTGAATTCCACCAAAGTTTGTGGACTCTAGAGGCCATTAAGTCAATTTGGCTAATAATTTTGTTACCCGCGTATCAAAAATAAAATGATCGTTCTGAAAAATGTTAAGTGAATATGCCATAAATGACTATATCATGAAACGAAGTTTCGTTATATAATTCTGAGGTTCAAGTGATTAGTTTATGCAAATACGTTTTACCCATAAAATTCAATAAAATCAAATTTGACGTTACCCACGTATCAACTGTTACCCACGAGTCCAGCAAACATAATTGCCATAACTTAAATTAATATTTAATGACTTTGGACACTGAATTTAGTTTGACAAGCGCTTAAAATGGTAAATCGTAAAAATACGTTCACCGCTTTAAAAAAATAATCTACGACGGTTTAATCTTTTGTTACCCACGAATCCCGGATAGATGCTAACCTTGAAAAACAAGGAGATTGTTTATTTTAATTTTAAATCAGCACATAATCAAGCCATGGGTATGCTATAATTTTTACAGTACTTACAGTTTATGCACCTAAGAAACGCAAACCCCAAACGGCACTATAGGCCTTATAGCCTTACCCACGAATTCGGCGTTACCCACGAATCCAAGGATTTACTCGTAAATTATATGTTTCTTATGCATCTTAACATTTTGAAAACATGCGAAATAGGTTCCAAAACAGTCCTGTTTAATAGCGTCCTTATGAAGGCATACTGAAGCTGTATCATGAAGTTTTGATTGATTATCCTAAATTACCATTTTTTTGGGTAAATGCACTTGGTTAGAGAAACGGGAATCATTGAAACACAATGGAGGAATAAGCGCATGATGGTTTCCAACCTTCTGTAATATTTTCTATTTTGCCGCTTACCTATACATACCTTCAAATATGTGTTACCCACGAACATTTTGGTTACCCACGAATCCCTACTTAAATTATAGGTAACAATGTATTGATAGTGTTTTAGTTCATAGGAACTGTCAAACACGAGTTAATAGAATATTGCTGCATGAAAATATGGAATGATTTTACTAAAATAATAATATAAAACTGTTTGCTCTGTCTATTTGAATTTGGCTACTTCATTATTCTCAAAATTTTTATACCTAAAATGCCATAATGATCCATTCTAAATATTCCATGTAGTTTGTATTTTGATTAAAATTCATTTTAGTGCCATTGCAGCCTGAATTATTGACATACGGAAAAGTATTTTTTATTTTTTATTAAAAAAAATTGATAGGAATTGCCATTTTCCAGACGCTGTTACCCACGAATCCATCCGAGATCCTCATCCTGCCACGAGATACAAAATCTAACTTTATATTTATATGAAGCATTTATTCTAATCTTTCTAAATAATACAGTAATGTTAAATGATAGCCACTTTGGAAAGAGTTCGAAGAATTGACACAATCTTAACTGTACACCTGGTTCTTTCTTAAAATTTGTAATAACCAAAATATTTCTTTGTAGATATATGTAATAAAATTATATTTTACGTTCAAAGTCTTCACCGATTTCTAGTGTATATGAGTCACACATAAAATATTGAAAGATATTAAAGAAAGTGAAATTTTATGGCGTACAACAGGTGAAAAAGGTTTGAATTCGTGGGTAACATGCATATGCGCATTTAACACTTTATTTGGTCTAGCAAGAAAAGCTATTTTTCAATCCGATGGCACTTCCACCTGATGATTCACTAGATATGATCGTCTCATTTGATAAGTCTAGAATTGAAAAGGAAAACATTTTCAAAATGGCCCCCAGAGAGAATTTTGTCCCGCTTTGGCTGGAATTGACCATATACCGGGGTAACTTAGCCTTCCCAAGCCGACCAACAGCAGGGCATCGCCGTTCAAGCATACATACGGTAGGTATTTGAGGAAATAAAAAAAAATATACCTATGGTTCAAGTTTTAAATACTGAAAATTCAAACATTTGTTGCACCCGCCCGCCCGATACATGTAGCAATGCAAAGTAAAATAAACTTGCCATGAAAGCAGTTTAGGTATTCTTTTATTTTCTTTTTTTTTTGGTCAAAATGGCCGGCCTCGAATTAGGAAGTAAAAACAAAATAATTTGCAACAAAACGGTCCTTGGTCATGTTCAGTGGTGTAAATTATTATCCCGGGAAATATTTCCGATGTTATTTTAAGCACGCAGCTACAGCCTAGAGAACGAATCATAATGCGGATATCTAAATCAGGAAGGGCCGCAGCAAGCGGGTCAGCCGGGAGGCAACGACCGCCTCACTTTTTGAGAAATATAGGTTTTCTTTTTCTGTCTCATGCTGATTATTATCCATCCATGAACAAATGTGCCACTTTATTTAAATGTACTGGAGTTTACATTAATATGATAAACCTTCACTATACGGAATTTTCTTTTAAAAATTCAAAAAGTTTAGAATTGTACATTTTATGACCATATTAGGAATTAGCATGATGAATGCATTAATATAAGTACAAACAACCCAAGTATTGGTTCAGTGGTTCTTAAGATAGAAATTTTGAGAAAATATCTCAAAACTTGGAAGTTTTATGTAGAAGAATATTACCAGCACGAAAAGCATTAAGATTTTCTTGATTCAATAGATATCTAGAAAAAGAAGCTTCATTTTCAAAAAATTGAGTTGATTAGGATATTGAATTTGCTAGTTAAGTTAATTGTAGTGCCCAATATACTACAATGTCGTTATATGCGGTCCACAACTTATAAGTTCCCCCTAATACTTTTTTTAGAATAAGTCAAAAAATATTTTACAAAATGTAAAAATGTAAACAGATATGTATAGCCCTATTTGTTTTACACATGTGGACCAATTTATAGCGTCACACGTCATTGCGTTCAGTCATAATGGTTAATTGTGTAAAAAAGAGACCGTTTTAAAAGTGGCACCTGAGTCCATAGCAGTCCGGTTTTCTCAGACACATGAATATACCTATATACTGTATTGTATTGATTTAATACGGGCCAAAATTTTGAAATTAACAAGTAGTAAATGGTACTGCGTGTCATGCAGGCGATCTCATTTCTTTCTTTTTTTTTACATAACGAACCATTGTGACTGAACGCAATGACGTGTGACGCTATAATTTAGTCCATATGTGTAAAACCTTTGCATTTTGGTAAATATTTTTCGATTTATTTTAAAAAGTATTTAGGGGGGAACTTATAAGCTGTGGACCCTATATTAGTCTGTAGACAGATAGAAAATGCACATTAGACTGTGTCCGAAAGGATAGTCCAACAATTACCCCAATCAATTTGACTACGTATCGTTAACCCGAGGAAGAGAACGCATTGGTCTTCGTAAGAAGAATTTTAGCAAGTAAATATCGATTTTAGCCAAAAAAGTTTTACAATGATGATCAATTGGACAATATCAATACAGGCAAAGATTCTTGTCATGTTGTCACAATCAGCATAGTAAATTAATCGATTTCAAAATTAAAAAGAATCGACCAGCCATCGCTGGTCGATCGCAAGATCTAACTAATTTACTTCTATTGTCTCAGTTGCCTACTACGAGTAACCTTTTTTTTTCTTTTAGAAAAAGTGCATAATTTCACGGAAGGTTTGTTTAGATTGATTTTAACTGTGTAATACATTGTGTGGGAAAAAACACTTGCTTAACTTTTTTTAACTCTCCGGCCCGTATGCATGAAACAAGTTAGACCAAGCCTAAATTTAGAATGGAGATTAGTTCTATGGAAAAGGAACACTTTGGTATTCACATATCTTATTCTATATTACTTTAGATCCTGTTAAGGGCAAATACATGTACCTTAATATTAGAGAGATGCAGTTTAATTGTTGGAATATGATAGGAGTAAAGGAGGAAAAGAAAAGAGTACAAGGATACCTGCCTAAGTCTAATCTCTAAAGTAAGAACTGGTCTAACTTTTTTGTGCATACTGACCTCATAGTTCGGTAATCTATATGGGTATTTTGATCTGATTGGTTATCTTTGATTACAATTTAAAGCTATTTCATAAGAGTTACGAGAGATGGGATTCCCCAATTCAAATAATCATGGAATAGTTTGTGTTTAAAGACTTATTTGGAAAAATCCGTCTTGGGTAGAAAACAAATCTAATCATATCTACTCTTGGATATTGGAAATCACCATGTGAACACTGTATTGCATGATGTGGGGAAATGCCGTGGATGTAATAAGGTAGAAGTGACTGAAATAAGTAATTATAGCTTGGAAATTTCCCGTTTTACTAGTAGTATAAAAGGTGAAAAGGGTTAGTTTTCTCTTGGCAGTTAGGCCTATTATATGAAGAGAGTTTGTAGGGTCTCTATGTGTTGGTCGTCGTTGTGCTTCAAAGAGAGCTGCGTGCGAAGTTTGCATCTAGCCAATAATGTGCTAGTAATGTATACAGAAACGAATAAGACTTTGAGGACACGAATGTGCTCCTCCTCCTCCCCAAGGGCTTATAATCTTCTATCGATTTACTGGATTCTGGTTTATAAAACTAAACATCTGTCAATAAAGTGGGTCAGTGCAGGAAAAAACCTGTTTCCTGGAGAAAGAGAGTGATCGGTGAAATAAGCATCATTATTGGAGACTGTCGTCTGTGTTATGATTTTATACGCTTTGTATTTGAAGTGTACAGTGGACTTCGCTGAGCAGTGATTTTCGCAGGACAAGTTAACGATGATATACATCAGCTGTCCAGAACATTGCAACAAAACTGTGTAGCATTCACTCATACAAGCATTGAATGTCAATCAAACGATGTCGTCGTGGAAAGCCAAAAGTAGTATCGCCCTAATTTATTGAACACATCTAGTTCCAATAGGAACCCGTTATCGATAAGAAATCACCATATCGATTTGTATATCATTAGCGTATAGTTCCGTAGGAAAAAAGTTCCATTGAAAAAGTTTGCGAGTGACATCGATCGCTAGTGCTAAGTGAAAGACAGAAGGAAGTTAACGAAAGTTTTTTTATTTATTTCAAAATCATTTATTGGACTGTTTTATCATTGCATGTGATTAGCTGAGATGTGATACCCAGCTTAAGTCTTTTCTGCCGGCTGCCGATCAAGGATATCAGGCGCTAGCAACCGAAAAACAATTTTATGTATAATTCAATTTTTAAACATGTTTATACAATTTTCCATTCTTTCTTTCATCACCGTGCATAAGCAAAGTAAAATGTTAGTCCATTGATCACCAAATTATTTTTCACCAACATCTTCCGTCTACCCACGGCCTCTCATGAACCGACGGCCATCATGAGCGGGGGCACCGGCCCCTGCAACCCCCCCACCCACCCCACTGGCTACGCCACTGCTTCCCATCGTTGTCGGTACCACGTTTAATACACCCACGAAAGCTGCTAGATCGTTATAGGGGGGATTCTGGCCTAGAACTGCCCAGTCAATAGAATTATAGCGGACCAGCGTCGCTGTATTATTTTGCAATGCTCTAGTAGCCACTTCATCAAAGTATTGATATGGTGGAATAGGAAATCCGCACATATTGTAGTGGGTGATATTATTGAAAGTGGATTTCAAAATGGACTTTCATTCGGTGAGCATTTGTTTGTGTGCGAACCGTGCGTTTTCGTCATAGAGGTATGGGAAAAACGGAATCTCGACGGTCACAGCGAAGGCAGCAATTCCATGCAAATTTTAAGTTAACACCACCAGGCACCCCAGACAAAACTTAGTACACTAAGAAAGATGGCGCTCCCACTACAGGGCTCCAGACAAGGTTAGGATGAATCTATTAACTTATTCAGACAGTTTGATATTGTTTTGCATTCGTTTGGATCAAATTTCACTCTTTTAGAATAAAATTCACTATTTAAAAGTGACATTTTACTCTTTTTAGGAGTAATTTTATTCCACAAGTGTGAATTTAATTCCAAAAAATTGAAATATTCACTCTTTAAGGAGAGTGAAAATTTCACTCTTTTGGAGTAATTTTCACTCTTTGTAGAGTGAATAAATGCTCACTCTTTTGGTTCGGTCTATTACATTCAGAGAGCTAGCGCATATGATTGTGCAGACACGTCATTTGATTGTGTAGACCATACTGCAACCAACACAATATGAAATACACAGAGCATATAAGTTTCTAAATAAGAGCACATGTCATTTTATGATATTCACGCAAAAAATGGCTGTTAAATTGTTCTACATTTTAATTTTAAATTTTATCGTATGAATTATATTTTCGCTCCCATAAAATCAAGCGGGAGTGAGTCCCAGAATATATAATCTCCAGCAAACACAAAAACGTTTTTCAGCGTTTTAAACGGGTTGTTTTTGGGTTTTTGTTTAGATAAAAACGTTATAACAACATTAAATGTCAGGTTATATAAAGGTTAAGAAAACGTTTTGTATAAAAAACACACTACAACAATATTTTGAAAATGTTTTCAAAATATTATCGTAAAATAGTTTGTGCAAACATTTGTTGCCAAATAATTTGTCAACAACACTTAAAGAACATTATGTTAGAATAATTGCAGTAGGTTATCAAGGAATGTTTTTTAATGTTATGAAAACATTTTATACCCTTTATATAACGCGACATTTAACCTTTTTTCTGACAACCTTCCCTAACCTTTTGCGAATGATGTCCAAAACGTTTTGTGTTTGCTGGGTAGTTACCGCCATGCATTGCTCAATAAGTTGATGCATTGTTCTTAACAGTACTGTAGTATTATAAATGCAAAATATTTGTGTCTTCATGTAAAGTGTTAAAGTGTTTTTTTTTCTTCCGTGCCAAGGGTGTATGTTTGAAAAATATAATGATTTTACAACCTGTTGCAAGGTTTTCAGAATGGTTAAACAAAATGCTATATACAGTCTAGAAACCAATCGCTCGTCGCTCAGTGGCGGACTGCTTAAGACTGCCGATAAGTGATTCGTCTCGTTGTTAAATTTATTTTAAGGTTATTAATTATTTTAAACTGTTGTGATTTGGTAGTTCACAGCATCTTACGAATGGTAGTGAGCTTTGGCAAAAACTGCATTTCTCAATTCATAGCGAGTGTGTAGAAGAATTAAAATATCACAGATATAGTTTTATAGGAGCTGCGGTTCTTGAGTTACGTTGTAAAGAGGGCGGAAACAACAACGCTTTTGTAAAACGTACATAACTCATTAGTTTTCAAAGTATACGATTTGTATTATTTGTGTTATTTTTCAATAATATATTGATCTAGATAATGAACATCGATTTTTAGGTTGCTTCGACCAACAATACCTCGTCTACCATTTTGTCTCGTTGATGAATTCTCTCTGGTCATGCTGCTGAAGTTCCAGAGGGCGGTATATCAGTTATTGAAAAGTGATTCAGTATGACAAAGGAGCAACATAAAATTAACGTTGCAGTGCACCACCGTATGATCCGTTATTTGTCTATTTAGACTGGTTCTATTTTGGAAATATGTGCTATTTAAGCATCTAGCGGCAAGTTCGCGTAAAAGTTGGCACCAAATTATTTTGGTTCATTCGGGTATGCTGAATTCAAATATTTTGTCTGCCAAGCTATATTGGAACCCCGTGACCCTAAAAACCCGTGTTCATATAGGGGGCAAAAATTAAAAATACTCCAAATTCACTAAAAAACATGTCAAATTATTCTTCTGGGTCTAAGATCACACAAATCTTACATATTTGCGCGTAGGACATGAATTACCAAGTTATGAGGCTCAGTAGGTACAAGGTCAAAACAGGGGTGAAAATTAAAGTTGCTCCGATTTTCGTAAATATGGATGCAAACGGTTCCTCAAGTTAAAGGGATTCAGGAAAAGAATAGTTTTTATTATTTGCGATGTCAAGTTCAGAAGATAGATGATACATACAATTGAGTCCTATGGAATCCTACATATTTTTGACACTTTGCTGTGTAACATGCTAACTAGTAATCGCAGATAGTGCAAACTATTCTTTTTCTGAAACATCTTAACTAGGCGAATAATTTGCCACAACTTTTACGAAAATTTGAGCAACTTTGATTTTTGACCCATACACAATAAGCAAAGCAACCTTCCCTACCCTTTTGCGAATGATGTCCAAAACGTTTTGTGTTTGCTGGGTAGTTACCACCATGCATTGCTCAATAAGTTGATGCATTGTTCCTAACAGTATTGTAGTATTATAAATGCAAAATATTTGTGTCTTCAACATGTAAAGTGTTCAGGTGATTTGGGGTTTTTTTTCGTGCCAAGAGTGTATGTTTGATAAATATAATGATTTTACAACCTGTTGCAAGGTTTTCCGAATGGTCAATAAAAATGCTATATACAGTTTATAAAGCTGAATTTATACTCCATCGCTGAGCGACGAGCGATTGGTATTTGACCAATGAGGTAGCGCGATTTTCCTGACGCAACAAGAAGCGCAGTACCTCATTGGCTAGAAACCGATCGCTAGTCGCACAGTGGTGGAGTATAAATTCAGCTTAAGCCTGCCGAAAAGTGATTCGTCTCGTTGTTAAATTTATTTTAAAGCTATTTGTCTCGTTGATGAATTCATGCTGAGCATGAATTCTCTCTGGTCATGCTGCTGGAGTTCCAGAGGGCGGTATATCAGTTATTGAAAAGTGATTCAGGATGACAAATGAGCAACATAAAATTAACGTTGCAGTGTACCACCGTATGATCCGTTATTTGTCTATTTAGACTGGTTCTATTTTGGAAATATGTGCTTATTTAATCATCTAGCGGCAAGTTCGCGTAAAAGTTGGCACCAAATTATTTTGGTTCATTTGGGTATGCTGAATTCAAATATTTTGTCTGCCAAGCTATATTGGAACCCCGTGACCCTAAAAACCCGTGTTCATATAGGGGGCAAAAATTAAAAATACTCCAAATTCACTAAAAAACATGTCAAATTATTCTTCTGGGTCTAAGATCACACAAATGTTACATATTTGCGCGTAGGACATGAATTACCAAGTTATGAGGTTCAGTAGTTACAAGGTCAAAACAGGGGTGAAAATTAAAGTTGCTCCGATTTTCGTAAATATGGATGCAAACGGTTCCTCATTAAAAGGGATTCAGGAAAAGAATAGTTTTTATTATTTGCGATGTCAAGTTCAGAAGATAGATGATACATACAGGAATCCTACATATTTTTGACACTTTGCTGTGTAGTAATCGCATATTCTTTTTCTGAAACATCTTAACTAGGCGAATAATTTGCCACATCTTTTACGAAAATTTGAGCAACTTTGACTTTTTACCCATACACAATAAGCAAATCGACCTGTGACCTTTACAACAGGTCGTACCTTTTCTTAACAACAGGTCATACACGCACAAACATTACATTTCTGGGATCCATGGGGCCAGACGCGTAATTTTGACATGTTTGAAACTGTTATTGAATAAAATTGACCTTTGCCCCCTATGCAACCCTATGGGGTCTTTTGAGGGTCTTTTTTGAGAGTCGCGGTCTCAAAATATTGCTTGGCAGACAACAGAATCCATTTCAGCATACCCAAATTAACAAAAATAAGCTGGTTGCCAACTTTTACGCTAACTTGTCGCTAGGAACGCGATTTTTCCAAAATAGAACAAATCTAATTCATCATGTTCATGCGTAGCATGAATTTAACAAAGAGACGGTTCGATAAGCCTTTTCGGCACTCTTCCAAACTCATGACGAAAATATGATGTATTTCAAAAATACCTTGTGCATTGTATCCAAATCTCTATCATCGTTAATTGTGGTCACTTTCGAACTAAGGGCCCGGATTGGTAGACCACTGCTTATACAGACCAACATTATGTAAATATTTCATCAATATGACTCAAAGGACAAAAGATCAAAGATTAAAGACGGGTTTTACGGTAATTTACGGGAATTTAGGGCTTTTTTGAAAGAAACTACATGGTAAAACAAATGCGTAAGGAAACAGTGAAATTCTTTGTTGAAATTACATCAGGTATATGTGTCGGTTTTTATTTTTTATTTTTTGCATGTATGAAGATAAAATATTCAAATCAATTGTGATATTTTGGCCTAAATACATTTTGTTTAGCAACGTACGGCTTTCGAAAGGAGTGGATACGTGAGTTATCCTATACCGACGAGTGTCTGATTATTACGTACTCAATTCAAAGCAGCCAAAAAATAAATTTCCAGTATTTAAATCAATATATAATATTTAAAAAAGTAACACTGATGTTTTGCAAAAGTTCATTCTACAAATCATATACTTTGAAAACGTGAGTGATTTATTGTTGTTAATGAGTTATGTACGTTTTACTAAAGTGTTGTTGTTTCAGCCCTCTTTACAACATAACTCAAGAACCACAGGACCTACAAAAGGATATCTGTGTTAATTCTTCTACACGCTCGCTATGAAATGATCAATGCAATTTTTGCCAATGCTCACTATCATTCGCAAGATGTTGTGAAGTACCAAATCGCAACAGTTTAAAAATAGTTACTAATCTTAAAACATGGGCTTATGGTATGGTATGGAACCTAATTTGAAAAGTGAAGTATATGATTACTTGAGGTCAAATTTCAAAAGTTCAGCTTGTGATAACGAAATACGTCAATGTAGTACTGTTGACTACTGGTAGGAACACACACGTGTAAAATATCATTCACAAATTTCGTCTCGTTGGCTTCTGGTGCTCAACTTAATGCTGACTTCACACCGCATACCGCATTTGTGTTGTGAAATTGGAAATAAACACTATCAGGTTTTATAAACATATTAAGCATAGTTTGCGCAAAAATGTCGTCGGAAAAGCAAAAAGGACATTATGTAAAAGTAAACACAAGAGGCGGAGTGGATAGTTCCCTAGACGAAACGTATGGAGATGATGATGTTGCTAATAATAATACAGAAAGAGGAGAACATTTGGATGAAGAATCCGAGAAGATGGCTAAGTGTTTGAGAATAGCCAATCCTCTGGTACTAGTCTTGGCAGTAGCTGTCTTATTTACCTTTGTATTTTGTATAATACTTTATGGCTGTTTGAATAGTCGTGGATTAATTCATCCTAAAGCGTATGTTACAGTGACGTCATATCCTGCAAATACACCCTTTACCATGGTATCACCAACAGGTGAGTTTGTCGAATTTTAACAATTAAAACTAACTGATCTTTTATTATACGCATTTCTTTCTGAACAGATATAATTGTAACTATGAAAGTAGCCATTACCGCCAATTCCAATTGAAAAGGTAGGGCGTCGGCTTGAATTGTCACCAAGTGGCTGAAAAGAACAACAAATGGGCCATTTTGCAGAAAGGTGGGGGACACGTCCCCCTCTCGGATTGACGCCTATAAATGTACCTATGAATAAGCTGAGGAATTCAGAAAAAGAAGCAGTGTTTTAAAAATTCGGTTATCAATTAATTAGGACAAAATGTTATATGAACAAATTTAATGTATTATTTTTCATTTAAGTATTTAATAAAATTTAAAGCTTTCATGAGACATTAGCCATAACCGTTATGACATAACCCCTAAAACTCTCAAAACGTATACATGGTATAGGGATACGCTGAATCTAATTATTGTGGCAAAGACCTTTATCATTGTTTATGATTAAACTATTTTCAAACGTGTACACGATCGTTCAAGTACTATATAAATAACTTAATACAATATAGGCTAAACAAATAAGCTGACAGACTTTGACATCATTTTGAATTTATTTGATATTGAACAAATTGTCTATGTTATTGACGAACGGACCCAATGACATCGCAATTCAATAAGGCGTGGAGATGCGCGTGTAAAATCGTTCAGCGAAATAAATAAAATAAAAAAAGATTCGCACAAAATGTTTTATCAACTCTCCCAAGAAAGATTGGTTTTGGGGTTTTTTCCACCTCAGAAATATTCAGACAAGTAGAAAAAACGAACACTCTTTCCTGTCTCAATTTAAATTTAAAATGGCGCCAAAATTTCGATATATGATATATATCTTAGTAAATTTTCAATTTTTACCATAAAGACTGTGGCAAACTAATGGCAAACTAATTTACGTTTACAGTAATTTCAAACCTTTTCAGTATGATATTTATGTTTGAAAAGATTTTGCCCACCTACACGTGCAGAGTTTCTTTGGTGGGATTCGAAGGTTCTAAGAAATTGCCTTTTTTCAACCGCGCAGTTTTACTTCCGGTGTATGGAAACCAGCATGTACCACCATACATCATTACATGTGTAGGTTAGTCAACGTTTATATAGGGGAAGGACATTCCACTATACTATTTACAATATAGACCCTGCCACATGCAAATATAACTTCATTTAGGCACTTTTTTTTGGGGGGGGGGGGAGAAAAGTGAATTATTCGAACGGTAACCCATTCGACATGGGGAACAGAGTGGTAAAATGGTTAAGATTTTTTCCTTTTTTTCTCAAATCGAAACATCATGATCATATCAAAAATCTTCCCTCGCAGTATGGTTCATTGATATGTGTTCTCAAAATATAAACTTAGGCATACATATTTTTGAACACTAACTTAGCAAGCAAAAATAGAGTTAGAAACGCTGCCAATTCATCCCACTTTATCCATGAGCTTATCCCCTATAAGGGTCTCATACAAAGACAGGAAATTAGTTTTATCATTCACCAAAAGAGTAAACCAAATAAACTAAAATGAATTTAACAAAATAAAACACCGAGTAAATGATCTTTTACACAGTATACAAACATATCTGTAATATTTAATCATTGTTGACAAGCTTTGGTTAATTGTTTTGTTTAACTTAGAGATTAGCTTATCAGCTCAGTGACTGGCACAATGATTTGACGTCATACTTATCGAAATCTGTAAAAAATCAATTACAGATTTTCTGTACAAAATAGTTGAACTGCTCAACCAAATTATTAACAAGATAAAAAGCAGACCATAAAAGGCCATAATAATACATTGCCAAACAACTCGTACGTAGCTATAAGCATAAATCGCCACTGAAAACGCCAAAATGAAGTCGCACAACTTTATATTAGTAAATTACCAAAAAGAGTTATGTGCCCAAATGACGCTTTCTTGCAATATCACCAAATTATCAAATTTGGGGAAAACAATTAAAACAATGGCCATTCTAAAATTAATATACGTTCGCACTCGGTAACCTGGTTATTACCTAGCTAGCTGGCCCTGTGATTGTGTCTTCCCCCTTCATGTACTAGTACTTTAAGTTTGGCCCTTACAGAGCCCTTAACTGTAGTGCTATTCGCGAATTTACTACAGCTCTTTGAATCCTCCGAGATCTGGTAAAGTAAAAAGGCGCTAAAAAAGCGAAATCTATTTTGTTTATTTTGATTTGAGACAAGTTTCGATTAAATGGGAACATTTTCGAAATTTGATCCTGTGCATGGGATTTTGCCCGAATTTTTGACATTTGAATTTATAACTCCTAAAATAAGGCTAATAACAGACAAGTTTCTCAAGGACAATATTGTTCAAGGTTGCGCCGCAGGCTTACAAAGAAACAATAGCAATCAAGCTTAAACTTTAAATTAACACCCGATAGAGGGCAGGGCCTGAAGAATGAGGGAAATTATGGGGTAAATATTTAACGGAATAAACTGCATAATCATATTATTTAGATTTAGTCCGTTAAAAATCGTATCTTAACTTATCAAATTACTAGTTTTTATATTCTATGGTGTCAAATATTTATTAACAACGTTGTAAATACGCATTAAATACGATTAATAACAACAGAGGGCGCTTTTTCTCATTCACTATCGGTTACTGCCATATAGTGCTATATATAGTTGCTATATTGGCTCGATAGCTATAGGTTACTGGTGTGCAGCAGTAACCGATACCTATGGGTTACTGGTATGTGCTTTGGGTGTCAACTGTATTTGCCATTCAATCCATGTGACCCACAATCTATCACAACCTCGCTCTCACAGCTCTCTTCATTCATTTTTGACATTAAGTCATGGATGACGAAGAACATGCTCAAGCTCAATGAGGAGACGACAGAGTTTTTTTGTTGTTCACCTGAACATCTCAAGTGCAAGATGCCTTCTGTATCCTTGGAAAAATCGGTGATTAGTTGTTTGGTTATCAAAAACTTCCTTCACCCAATGGAATTTGGGGAGCTGCACAGATAATTGGTGGATGTTACAATCTAAATGCGGATAGGTGTGCGCCGTTCGGCAGCAACCTAGTTGATGCGATCTGATTGTGATGATTCACCATTGCAGCGAAATTACAGCGCTTTGAGTCCTCTAAGATCTGGAGAAAGGCGCTTTATAAATCCAAAATTTATTTATAAATTTATTTAAAAACACCTTCTGAGAGAGTCAGTAATCTGGGAGTTGTCTTTGATACTTCAATGACAATGTCTTCTCACATCACAAGTCTCTGCACCAGTCTTAACTACCAACTCGGAAATATAACGCGCATTCGCAAATATCCAGACTTTGATTCTTGTCACTCTGTCATCCGGGCTCTAGTTCTTTCATGACTCGATTATGGTAATGCTTTATTGCTTAACATCAAACGTCTCCGACGCATACAAAACTGGTCCGCGAAGTTAATTTGTGGAGCGCTGAAATTTGACCGTGCCACGCCGTGTTTACAACAACTGCACTGGCTACCTGTCAAAGACCGTATAAGATCATTGTTTTTGTTATGGAGCTGCACCCAACTATCATGACTATCTAGCATCTTGCCTGATTCTGTACCAGCCGCCACGAGCTGGTCTTCGTTCAGCTTCTGTCATTACCCAGGTATCCGAACGCACTCCTACTAAAACACTCATCTATGCTCATAACCGGACTTTCACATACATCGCTTGGAACAACTTACCAGCTGAAACTCGGAATCTGTGACACACTTACTACGTTCAAAAAATGTCTGAAAACACACTTGTATCCAAATGATGAATTGTAGTAATGTTTTTGCTTGTATTGTATATGTTTACCATTTTCTCTTATCGCCGTTTTCACTGGTTCATACTGCGCTTTGATCTTGATGTAACAACGCTATATTAAGTGTACTTTTGTAGGATGATGTGCATGTGGGTGGGTGTGTATATGTATGTAACACCGACTGTGATAGTTTCACTTAATAATAAGTAGTTATAATGTAGCTCACGCTGTTTCTTTAATCATGTTTCATGAAATATGCAGGAAATACAAAATGAAATACGTACATGTAAAGAGATTTACGAGTATAGTTTTACTCCTTACTGAACAAGATCTCGCTAAATCTCACTATTAAAACCACTGCTCGTGCACGCATCCTACATGATCTGATGACGCAATCAGCCTAAGTCATACATATCCAGGGAATCGCTGCCCGGGCAGCGTAACATCGGTGGCTACAGGTCGGTGAATTTCTTTCCCTTCCGATAGCCAAAAAACCTTGTGTTCAGTTAAGGTTATGTAGCATGTTTTTCTTAGATATAGGCCTTCTTCCTAGAAGTGACTTCTTTCTTCACCTTCTCTCCTTTTTTGTTTTCCGCTCATACTGAATGCGTCCCAAAGCCTAAAGTTATTATCTATCCATGTCATTAACCGTGTGTTTTGTTTTAATCTTTGATGTAGCCAAACCTCATCCGTAGACAGGGTGAAAATGGGCACATTTCTCAAAGAGGGCATTTCTTCAAATATTGTGAGCCGATTGAAATAATTACTGTTTTGGCTTATTAAAGCTAACGATTTAAGGTTTATTTACATACCAAATTACATTTGATCAACTTTTCAGAAATAGGAGTAAAGGAGGGCGTATAGTTTCATTGGGACCCCCTGTATATGTACACGGGAATATTCTTTGACGTTTTGTTTTTAGATTTATTTTTCTTATACACGTGGGTACAAAGAGGGGTCAATAGGACATTATATTAAACTTCTTTCAACAGAGGAGGAGGGGATAACGCTGCAACCTTTCAAGATCTTACGATGCAGCCATCAATTCACATTCATAAAATCACCCGATAGACAGAGGGCAAGCATAACTTAAAAGTTTACCGCTCCTCTGATTTGATTTGTCTTTGATGTTATGTCATCAGTACCGCGGAGGTTAGGTCACTCATTAAAATTTAGCTAACTGCTTGGCGCGTTTTCTGCTCGTCGAATGCTTCGCCTTCTACTGGTGTACCCGGTGTGTCCCAGGTGAAAGTGCAATGATATTTCTCCACCTTTATCACCTATCTAGGTCAGACGACGGCATACTTGCATTTTCTCATTTTTATCAGACAGGGGGCCATCAAAAGCAGAACCAGGTACGCTACCACCAGAGATGATGACTACCCTGACACCCATGGAGAAATGCGCACTACCCTTGGATCCTATCGAAGGTGTTTTAGATCCAGTCGATAAAGAACTTGGTGTGTTCATAGGACCTGCCGGAGGACATGTCATTTTAGGTAGGTGTACATGCATGTGTATCTAGGCCAACATTAGTCACTGTCAGAGTTGAATTGACAAAAACTCTTCTGCTGACAGTTAGCCTATTATACAGGGTGTCCCAGAATGATCTGTACCGGGAAAGATGGATTTTTTTAGGTATGAAGGGCATGTTGAATGGTCATATTGTATTACATTTTAAGTTCTACATATATTCAGCTTTCTCAGATTTTTTAGATTGTAAAAATTGGACGTTTCTAGTAGAAGTTATAGAAGATTGCGTAAAAATGGTGAATTCTAAGTTTTGACAACGCAACCTATTTTGAAAATCTGTAACATTACTAACCGTTCAGCACAAAGTTATTTTGAAAAAGTTATGCAGGTATTTTAGTTGTGCCCTGTTCATATTTCCACTAAATAGCCGATATCTATCTATTATTTATGACGTTACGAAGCAATCATTATATGGAATTCAGGATTTGTGGCCTAATCCCATTCTCTCTTTGGCGTTAGTTTTAAATATAGTTATTGTGGTGTGAGGTCCATGTCATTTGAAATGCTTGCAGAGATCGAACTGGTTGTGGTACAGAAAAGATGGCTCCTCAATTTACTGTACAGCAGCGTGGATTTCTTTCAAAGCCTTACTGGCAAACCGGCAGAGTGAAGCTTCAGGTGCTCGTAAGACTGTAAGAACTAGAGCGAACATTGCAGCTGTCCGGCAAGCTTTAAGGCGCAACCCCAACAGTAGTTGTCGTCGAAATGCTGTGCCAAACATCCCACGTTCTTCATTTAATCGTATCGTGCCATTTTTCAAAGGTATGCGAGTCGTTTTTCATTGATTTTACATTATTGCATGCCACGCCAAAACAAATAAAGGTAGCGTGCTGAAATTAACAGAATATGTAGGAGACATGTCCAGCATTATAATGCTGGTATCAAAAATAGATACACTGCCCGTCTTCTATTTTTAGTTATTTTTGCAAACACGGTACAAATCATTCTGGGACACCCTGTAGTAAAGATCTGTCAGCTTGCAGTTTAATGATAAAGTCTTTGCATAGACCTTAGTGCTCCAAGCACTGACCTGATTCAGAGAGTTTCCTAAGATGGCATGTGGCAGTAACATAATAATAATAATAATAATACTACTAATAATAATAATAATAATAATAATAATAATAATAATAATAATAATAATAATACTGAAATTAATGATATTTATACCAGGTATTTTGGCAAATTGCTTTCATAGATCCTAATTTCACGGTTGGTGTTGGTGTAAGTAAGGAAGTACGGCTGTCAATCAAGCCTAGGTCATCGTCTGGTGTCATCTTTTCTGTAAAGGACACGCCAAATGGTGATTTCCTCTTACTTGAGATGGTTGATGGAGTGGTGAGTAGGGTCAAAGGTTACAGGCATATGAATCGAAGAAAGGGAAACCAGCAACATTTTACTCAATATTTTCTAATGTTTTATTAAAGGGCATATCTATTGCAAAAAGAAGTTGAACTCCATTCGAAGAGAATGATTATTACATTACAAGATGACACTCGTTGCAAATTTTTTATTCGTATTTCTCCTGAAAAAAGAGAAATTGTGTTTGTAAATTCTGCCTCGTACACCAATTTACGGTCCTTCCCCCGCTCGAAGCAAAATTGATGTCCATGGCAGGAGACGGGTGACGTCACAGTAAACGAAGAGTCATATATTATATACACATGAGCCCTGGATATGAGCTCTTTTGACATTTAGTCATGTGTATAATATGCGACCTTGTTCCACTAGAAATCGGGAAGGTTCGAAGAAAAGGCCATTGAAATTGTTTATTTGCATAATAAATACAATATCGATATACATCACGCTAAAATTCTAAAATTGCACGGTAAAATTGGTCTGAAATATTTGTTATTGTTTAGTCCAAATATTTCTCAAAAACTTGATATACATATGAATAGTAATATCACAATTTACTAATATATAAAACAGAAGCGGCTGATTTTATCCATATTTTTAAAAACCATTAAATTTGTAACACTTGATTAAACTTTTTTCTGAGGACAACAACAATATACGTTTTGTGCATTGAGAGCGTTTACAGTCCCTTTTCTCAGAGCAGGCACATCTCATTTCATGACATCAACTTTTTTCTAGGTCAAAACTGTCTCGTTCGAAGGAACCTACCGCTTAAGCTGTTTTTTGCGGAATATCAATTTTAAACGTCTTATTTTCTCAAAAAAGGAGTCATTTTCATTGTCTTCATAATATTAGCTTGCCAATGATATGATTTTGTCCGAGCAATATATATGAGGTAGGTCCGTTCCAGATAAAAAAAAATACATCTTTTTCCTACCAACATGTTCAAAGTCATACTAGGTGGCCTCTGAGCTTAAATATTAACTTCTTTTATCCAAGTAACACACAATGCCAGGTATGATTTTTGTAGGAAAAGGTGGTGGTGTTTTTTTGCTGGGATTGTCCTGTCACACCGGGATAAAACATAATGTACACTTTACCACTCTGTATTGTACCACAATACGTCAGATAAACCCGAAATTGATTTTGCCCACCTGTTTTGGCCATTAGAAAAATAACTCTTGTATCATTTTGATGTAGCTATATCTACGCTGTGACAATGGTGCTGGTGAATTTGATGCCTCCTACACTCCCGCTGAAGGTCCGTTCATCATGTGTGACGGCAACTGGCACGACATTGCCGGTAAGTTCAGAAAATAACGTATGTAGGCGTCAAAGGGAATCTCAACATTTCACCATTTCTTCGGTGAAACCGTGTATATTGTTTACCTTGCTGAACAAAATGATAAGGGTGCATTTCGACCCGATAAATGATCGCAATTAGGTTGCATCTATGACTAATCTTTTCTCTCGTGTAGAGTGTTATAATGCTTTTAACAAACACTTAAAGATCTTGAGGAGGGCAGGTTAAAGATATGTTTATATTCCCGGGTTTATATCCCACTGATAATGCTGGGTCAAATGATGCAACAGCAAATTTTGCTCAAGCACCCACAACACCCATCCCCCTCCCCCACCACCCCTTCCATCAACAACAACAAAAACAACAACGAGGAAGGTCACCACTGGTCACGACACTGTGTAAAACCTTATCATGACAATTCATAAGTTAGTCATATTTTTGTCCCCGTTTACCACATTTTAGTCAATTTGTAGGTATGTTAATGACAATTTGTAGTCTTTGCCGTCCTTAACAATTTTTGTGCTGGAAATTTCCCCATAATTTCCCTCGTTGTCCGCTGACTACGCCACACTGGGGTTTGGAATATTGTGTTTTGCTTGGTTTTTGTTTGTTTGTTTGTTTGTTTGTTTGTTTTGGTTGAAAATAAATAAATTTGATTTGATTTTTGTTTGTATATATAATATGTAGCTATTATTGAAATACACACTATTTAATTTCTTACAGCCTTGAAGCATGAAAACACTCTGCAGTTAATTGTTGATGGGAAAGAAGGTGAAATAGGAATAGGATCAAACAGAGCCTTAGCTATTAACACTAATCATCCATTTTATCTCGGCGGTCTTCCAGGTAAACATGTAACTGACAGTTCACCTGACCTCTCAGTTATATTTTAACCCAGCTAGCCAAAATACGTTTTTAGAGCGTTAAAAAAAGTTTCACTTTGGTTGCGAAAACGTTTCAATATTACGGTTAAAATACGTAAAAGTGTGGAGTTTTGATTACGTATAAATAACGTTTGCATGAAACGTTCCAAACACGTTCTCATAACGTTTTTCTTACCTTCATAAACCGTGTCACTTTTGGTTTAGAAAACGTTTCAAAATTACGTTTTCATAACGTTAAAGTGTGGAGTTTTTTAACCGTTTAAATAACGTTTCCACAGAATCATACGACGGTAAAACTTCTCGATCTCTTGTGTAGTATAAGACATGAAACCGGTAAGAAATGCATTCAACTTGATGAATTCAAGATTCACATCATGAGATAAGCATATCCCAAATGCTCCGTGCTCTTGATATACTTCTCACTGCTGCGTCGGTTCTTCTTGCCGGCAGGAATGATTCGGATAACCAAAATATGAAAGCTATAATAGCTTCATAGCCGCTGTTTAGTTTCTTCTAACTGACTACACTATCAAACACCCTGTTTTGATATTTAGTGCGACCGCGTATATTATATCCACTACTTACATAGAAGCTTGAAGTTGGTTAATCCAGATCCATGATAAACTCGCATTTCGTTAAGACATAGTTCAATATCCTATAGCAAATTACCGATGGAAGAAAACTCAAACTTGAGTACCCGAAAAATGTCACTTTTTGGAAAATACTACTGTCATGGCAGTACCCCAACAGCTCTAGTCAGGAGAGTGTATTAAACATTGTAAATGCAGAAACTACAATGATATATATTTTTTTATATAAGTTTTTCCATTGAAATATTTGCACACACTGAAAACTTAAACTAGTCAGGCAGTTGCTTGACTAACTAAAGCTAGTCAAGCAGGTTAGTCCAGCCCGCCTGACCAACCTAACATTAGTCAAGCCCGTAGTTCAAGCTAGTACAGCCTGCTGGACTAGCTTGCAATTTTGATAAGCTAGTCAAGCCTGCTTGACTAACGTGTAATGCAGTGCTTGACTAGCTTAGAATATCGATGGCTTGACTAACTTGAAGATACAAACCGGCTTGACTAGCTTTAGATTAGTCAAGCCTGCTTGACTAGCTTTAGGTTAGTCAATCCGGCTTGACTAGCTTTAGGTTAGTCAAGCCAATGACTTTCGTAACTTTCATTTCACAATACTAAATTGCGCAACCGCTTGCACGTGCATGTTCAACACATAGCTTTGAAATGGCTTTGAAATGGCTACCCCATTTTACGTAGTTGTCTAGTAATAGTTAAATAATATTATCGGAATGGAAAGTTTAGGATTGACAACCTAGCACTAGCATCATTGTTAACAACACTACTGTTTATATTTGTAAAAGCTTTCTGATGGTTTTAATGTAATTTAGTGATATTTTGGATATTCACATGCGATTACAGAGTTTAAAATCTAAGGTAAGCATACTAAACATGATAAGTACTAATATTAAGTTCCATGAATTGTAAGTGCCTCCGTGGTCTAGTGGTGAGTGTATAGGGTTTGTAATCTCCAGGTCCGAGTTCAATTCCCAATGAAGGTAAGTGGTCATAAATGTGTTGTCATCATGATTACCAGGTAAGAGGATTTTCTTCCATCACTTTCAAAACGCAAAACTATGAGAATAAATCCCACCAGACAAGATAAACATCCACATTTGTATCTTTTTTTTCAATTTTTTACCAGTAACGTTGTTTACAGCACGCTAGTCAAGCAAGCTAGTCAAGCAGCTGCATTGACTAACTGCTTGACTAACGTTAGGTTAGTCAAGATGGACACCATCTGGACTAACTTAAAGTTAGTCATAAACTAGTCGAGCGACTAACCTAACGTTAGTCAAGCAGGCTTGACTAACGTCCAAGCTAGTCAAGCAAGTTAGTCAAGCCGGCTCGACTAACGTCAAGTTGGTCAAGCACGTTAGTCAAGCCAAAAATATCATCAGAAATTATTTTTAACATGAACCATTTCCCAGAACCTTTATATAAAAAACATGTTATGAAAATGTGTTCTTTGATGGAATGATGATGCTGATAATGATGACGATGATGATGTTGATGATAGTGATGATATGAAGATAATGATGATAAATGACGACATCCGATTTAATAATGACAAATTATGCTTATACCTATATATAAAATAATTGGTTGTATTGGAACGTTTTATAACCGTTGTAATTGCGCTCTAATATGATTGTTTTAAGAGCCGTTGCATTCGTTATTATTTCGTTATTAAAACGTTTTGGTGCAAAATTTCAGCAATCACGGATTCAACTGTTACACGGCTGCGTTTTTAAAACGTTTTTTAAACGTTTCATAAAAACGAAACCAAACTAAAACCAATTTAAAACGTTTTGAAAACGTTTTGTGTTTGCTGGGAAGTGACTTAAGCGCCAAAATTAAGCACAATTGTACACTTCTAACATGATATTTTCACATATGAAGTACATGGTCCAAAACGATCGGGAGCCATTTGGAATTTGACCCGTAGTAACCAATAGAACGGTTGGTTTGAATAAACGTTTTAAAAACATTTTTGTGTTTGTTGGGTTATTCAAAAAGCGCTAGATAATAAATTATGCGATGACTTGAACGAAGTAGGTAAGGTTGAGTGACTGACCGCTTACAGTTGAATTTCCAGTCTGCCAAGTCATGAAGTATTTAAGGCGCAGGTCTCGTAAACTTGAGGTCCTGGTGGGCTCAATTCCCTGGCGGCATCTCTTCCTGGTTTCGTTCTTTAATAATTGCTCAACTGCAAAACTCATAAAATATCATAGTTGTCACTTAGTTTTCAACTTTTTGTTCCCTTCCTCTCCCAGATGGTGTATCACATCGTGGTGTACGTACGGATGATATATTTGTAGGCTGCATACGTGACATCATATTTGACCAGAACCTCTACGACTTCAAGCAAGTCAATGATGTTGCAGGCGATGTGGACCTACAGGCTTGTCCTACCCATTAAGACAATTTAATCTACCATTACGAAACACGTCATTATTACGATGCCTGTGTTAGTTCAAATATGTGTTGGGTTTTCAATCTATCAACAATAAAAGCGCGAGTGACAGAAGCGTTGTCACCGTGAAAACACCTTGCGTCAATGTACTGGAAATGGTTCACTTTTGATGTGATTCCATTATCATTTCATTTTGTTTTAGCATCCTAACTTAATCCTTAGAGTACAGTGATACGATTATGTAACAAACTGAAATGAAAACCGAAAGTTTCTAACAAAGGGCACAGGCAAAGATATCGATAATGACGTCAGTCAAGAGCTTAAGCAGGATAATAGTAAACCACGTGACCAAAAGCAAAACCAATCCTGAAACTCACAATTTGAAGCGACCGAATGTAGACGTGATATGCATTGAAATACTTTGATAATGTAGGCTATACTGTACTACCGAGTGTTTGAATAAGGCTTGAAGGGTTAAACTGGCAATGCATTGTACTTTAACATTGTATCGTAATGCATGCGAGAGATAGAAGGGCTTACATTAAAACAATAACTATGTTTTAAAAGAATCTTACATTTGACCAAGATCTGATGACTTAAAATATATGATGAATTATGTTTCAGCATAACATAAAAATGAATCAATGACAGAAAGTAAGCCCAATTGTATTGACTCATTAGAGCGTATTTTAAACAGTAAACGTTAAAAACGTTTTAAACAACTCGTGGTTTAAAGTCTTACACGTTCAGTTGTTTAAATCATTAAAAGTATTTGATTAAAGGTTAACGGGATAATTGTATACGGTTGTAAAGCTTTACCAATTATTAAAGGATATCGGCAGTAACCAACTTTTACACAGTATTTTTGCCCATCAGGCATATTGAATTAAATTCTGAATACGAAGAATGTCCTTCTGATATCAAATAATTTTGATTTTTTTTTAATTCACGATATAATAAAAAATTTATGGCAAGTTGTTAATATTTTTTATATTTTTGATATTTAGCAGTCCTCAGAATAAACTTTATAAATACAATAATAAGTAAAAGCTACATAAGCTGGGGATGAAAAGTCGACCATTAATTGAAAATTTTGACCTTTCATAATTGAAGATACCATATACCTTTTTTTTTTTTTTTTTTTTTGGTGTTATCGGGAAAAAGATCTATACCTTCAAAACGAAAGGTCAAAAGGACTGTTAAATTTCAAAAATATCAATTTTTATTCATTTGCCATAAAATGTGCATAGACCTACACTACTTATATTTTAAAATAAACACCCGACTACAGATATCGCAGTCAGTAGTAACGAGGACTTTCCCAGTTCAGGACCTTAATGCAGAATTGTTTGTTTAAACACTCTCGAACAACCATACATCGTATACATACCAGTGGTAAATACATTAAGCACCCCTACCCTACACACACCCATACCCACCCCTACACACCCCATATTCACCCACAACCCCCACCCTCCTCTTACATTCAGAACCCTATACAATCAGGCATTCACAGAAAAGCGAAGATTAGTATGACGTACAACTCGCGATTTGACCGTTAAAGGTCACGTTTTTACGATGCGAGCTTTGCTTTGACGAACTGAGCCCTCGTGGGTATCGAGATCGATATTTTTTCGCGCGTCATAAACGGCGTGACTGCTCTAATCGAGTCTAAAAGGTCAGATTGATTTAAACCGGGTTTGTTCTAAAATGAATCTAGTTATACTTACTTTCTTAATATTTTCCTGCGATTAGCCTCGTCGGTCCGGTTAAGAAAATATTATCCCCAGTAGCAACGGACCTGTCTGGTAAGTGATATTTTATTATTGTTTACCTCAAACGATACAAATAACTACTGTCTTACCCCTCGGAGCAGAATTTGCATGTATTCATTAGCTCCACTAGTGTTGTTGGCAACTTTTAATCATATTTAAGTTATTGTGCACGACAATGTACTGGAAATGGTCAAACATTCTAATATAATGCTATTTAAGGGATCTGGAATGAGCGTTTTGAGCGGTTCGACAGTATTTTTTGTGGGACATGAGAGCACATCAGACATATCGAATTGCTTTCTGAATACGAAGAATATCTTTCTGATATCAAATAATTTTCATTTTTTGAAATTCACGATATAATACAAAATTTATGACAAATTATTAAAATTTGACATTTTCACATTTTGATATATAACAGTCCTCGAAGTAAATTTTATAAATCTAATGACATTATTCTTAAAGTGTAGGTAGCTGGAAGGAAAAGCCGACGATCAATTGAAAATTTGGACCTTTCATATTGAAGATATGGATTTTTGTCCCAAAAGACTAATTGTTTTGGGTGTTTTGGGGAAAAAAATCCATATCTTCAATACGAAAGGTCAAAAGTTTCAGTTGATCGTCGGCTTTTCATCCCACCTACATACACTTTAAGTACAAATCATCAGATTTATAAAGTTTACTTCGAGTACTGTTAAATATCAAAAATATCAATTTTTAACCATTTGCCATAAAAAGAGGCCAGCGAAGAAAAACACCTTCTCCTGAACACAAAGAAGACAAAAATAATGGTTGTAGACAGAGAGCGGAAAAGTGATGAGTTTGTGATAGATGGACAGCAGATTGAGGAGGTGAAGCAATTTGAATATCTGGGTTCAATGATTAACAACAGTGGTGACAGCACAACTGAAATTAAGAGAAGACTGGCTATTGCAAGGACAACTGTGCAGGGCATGTCAAGCATATGGAAAAGCAGAGGCCTATCCATTGACCTCAAGGTACGCCTACTTCGTGCAACTGTGTTTTCCATTGCCACTTATGGATGCGAGTCTTGGGCTATGACCAAGAATGATAGGAAAAGAGTAGATGCTTTTGAGATGTGGTGTTACAGGAGGCTTCTACGAGTGACATGGAAAGACAGGAGAACAAATTCCTGGATCCTCGACAAGATTGGTACAAGTCTAACCATCAGAAGCGGCATAATGGAGAGAAAGCTGAAGTACTTTGGCCATATTGTCAGGAAACATGGAGGTGTAGAAAAACAGATTTTGCAAGGGGCTATGGAAGGCAAACGAGGAAGAGGACGTCCACCAACATCTTGGACTAATGACGTGAAGCTGGTTTCTAACCAGGGAATGCAAGGTGCAACGCACTTGGCATCAGATCGAGTGAGATGGCGTACTCTTGTGAAGACCACAGCAGCGCTACACAACGCCACCTGACACAGAGAGAGAGAGCCATAAAATGTGCATTACATTGCGAATTTCAAAGAATCAAAATTATTTGATATTAGAAGGACATTCTTCGTATTCGGAAGGCAATTCGATATGTCTGTTGTGCTCTAATGTCCCACAATAAATACTGTCCAAACGTTCATACCCCGCCCCTTAAGTGTTGACCAAATATGTGGCAAAAAATGTTTGCAAACAATATTTTACAATAACATTAAAAAAAAAAATAGTGTTGTAGTGTGTTTTCATACAAAACGTTTCCTTGACCTTGGTATAACCAAACGTTTAATGTTAGTAAAAGGTTTTTTTCTAAACCAAAATGGTAGATTATGACGAATGCGTAGGGTAAGCTTATAGCTACAATCCAGGAAAAAAGGGTGGGCACACTTTGCCTGTCTTTTAGTATATCTCCTCCCCCACTCCCCCAATTCAACGTTGGACCAAGCCATGTTGTCAACAGGTCCGTGAGACCCTCCAACATTAAAAGATGAAGAGTGGGGAAGGGTGAGATATAGGGCGGAGTCTGTACTTCATATATATTGCATGCATGTTTCACTCGCCTCTCCAATTTTGACAGGGCACACATTTCCATTAGCTTCCATTGTTTAGTGTAAGTGTGCCAACTATTTTTTTCGGGAATGTAGCTATAGGTCACTACTGATTACAAAGAATAAATAATTATGAATCATTTGCTGCACGACTGTGATTTTTCACAGTGAGACTTGAGTATTGACATGCTTGATTGCGACTAGACTGAGTCTGAGAGTGGTGAGACCTCGACACATGACCTTGACATGCATCAGATACAATCAGCTTTTTTCATGCACATGATAACAGTTGTGTCTCATGAGATGGCAGATGCTGCTGTAATGGATGTATGGGTTATAAACTTATAATTCGTTACTGAAATAGAGAATCGGCGTAGCCATAGCTCGATACACACATGAAGTGTGTACATACAGGGTGTCCTGGTCCTGAAAGAACTATATCGTCAAAAACTTAACTGTTTGGGTATATTATATTATTTAGTATTTTAACGCCACAAACATGACAACTAAACATAACTAAATACTTGGTGTGCTTGAATATCAGCTATTACATACTTTTTGAATTTTGACAATTGACCATACCGTTTTTGAAATATAGGAAGTTTACGAAACTCCCTCATTTTCAGGACTTTCCACGGATTCAAATATCAATCGATGATCTATATTCAGAGTGATAAGGCCACCTTGATTTAATATTTCGTTCCAAAAAAACCCGCGCGCATTAGTAAAATTGCCCCTTTTGCGCGTTATTCCCGCTGGATTAAGCAAATTTCATTTTCTCGCTGTTTTATTTTTCCGATCCACCACACAAAATTATCACGTTTCCCTGGTAATGGCACTTTGAAATGGCATCTATTCAACGAAATTTCCCTGGTAATGACACATTTTATTCAATATGGAAACATTAATATTATACAGTAACACAGAAATAATGAAAATCATGATGTCTTTTATATTAGATGGATATTTGTGAAAATGTTTTATTTAACAATCACATGAAGCAGGCCATAAACAATTATAGTAATAGTTGGCTTATTCCAAGATGAAAAATAAACGTTTCTGATAAACTTTCAGTTCATAGAAATTAAATGCACACAAAATAATACCGGTAACATAGAGACAGGCTACTTTCATCAAAAGAAACAAGTGACATGGTTAGAAAAAAACTCGTTTGAGCGATTGCCATGTGCAAATATGTGTTTAAACACGTACGCCTTACGACTTACGCCACGACATATCAGGTCTGTTTAAATCCGGGGTTACAGCAGGAAAAAAGTGACCCAAAAGACGGCTCATCTTCCCACTTCACCCCATCAATAGTAAGAGTTCCGTACCTGAAAAAAGTTCATATATTTTCTCATACTGCCCTAAATAATAAGCCTCAGATTTGTTTCCTTACATATCGTTATGAGAGTGCCGAATACGCAGAATTGCTGTTCTGAGTAAACTGCGTTTGAAAATCTTGGTACTATTCCATTGGTCCTTCTAAAAATTTAGAACATTCGTGAGCACTAATTTGAAATGTATATTATAGAAATGAATGTACACGAACTATTGGCAATAATTGTATGTTCTGAAATAATCGATATATCCCTAAAACGCGTTTTAACAGCTATTCGGCTTTATGCTGTATCCAAAATGTCCCTACCACTGCGCAGAGAGAGGTCGAATACACATTCAACTATGTGGTAACCATAGCATGCATTCTTGATTTGGGGCTTTTGTGTACAAATTACTGGTTGTCCTAAGGCTATGTAGACTTAACTTGCTATATAAGTTATAAATAGTAATCCCTGTAATATTTAGCAAAACTCGAGGATTTAAAGCAAAAATAACAATATTGACCTATATTTTGAGTATGATTTTCCGGGATTTTCCAATTTCACGGGCGCGCACTCACATTATTAAACCACAGCAGTATCATGTGGGGAATGTTTGTACTTTTTTTGGTATCACTGGATAGAAGATACATACAGCTATACGTTGGTATCAAATATATTCGTATATACTATAGATCAAAATGATTTGTACAGCTAATTATACGATTCGTCTCTCTGCCGAATTAATTTATCGCACTTAGGCGCGATTCGTCCAAATCTAAATATCAATAACTAAATCTGTGAGTAAGATTTACCATTAGTTTTTGGTGGAAATAAATGATAACCTGAAACATAATCATAAGCATACAAAAACTCAATTTGCTCAAAATTCTCGATTCGTCACTCTGCCGAATTCATAACGATATGGAATGGAATGGGCAGCTGTATGGACATCCCTCAATGATGATGTACCACCCTAAAATAAATAAAATTTTCCTGAAAGTTTATAAGAAAAATAATGACGCGACCAACAGCACAATGTCGTCGCGTTGACCGGCTCCCAGAACGACTTTACCGGGACAAATTCGCGTTAAGCGCGCAAAATTTCAAAGGGCCAAAATGAGGTTACATGACCAATACGATGGAACTTGCACCAGATATGTACGGAGATCTATTTTTTTGGTCAGTCCTCAACCCCCTTTGGAAGAGGCCGCAACCCCCAAAAGGGTCACGACCCAGAGTTTGGGAATGCAAGCACTATACAGTCTAGATACATCTTTTACTTCTACGTAATATCCAAGCCACTGGAGCAATTTGGACATCAAACGGGGAACCAGATTGTTCTTCTGACAGGGGTACGGCTTGCGCTTAATACCCCTGTCAGACTTCCATGTCGGTTATTACTGCGGCAAGCGGCATGATTTATCAGCCAATAATAAACCTCGTGTGTCCGTTTGTCTGCAATGCGCGTGCGTCACGCCGCTCAGTGGCAAGTGGAAATCTTGGTAGCAAATCACAATCTCTAATAATCGCCGCTTAATTTACTTCTAGTGCATGTCTATAGACAAGATAGTGAGCACTACATTTTAGCCAATATTAAAAGAGGCCAATATAAAAATAAGAAAAGCATCCCTAGAATGGAGTCTCAAGTGAAAGAACGCATTAATCTTTTCAAGGTTATTCCAAAAAATGGGCCAAATATGTTTTTGTGGTGACTTTCTCCCAAATTCTTATTTTTACATGAAATCTTGTTTATATTTAGCTTCTTTGATTCCATAAATTTATGGTAAGTCTTGTTTTAGTAAAAGTTACCAAAATTACCACGCATTATTATTATTATTATTATTATTTTGTTGTTGTATTTCTTCCGTTGTCCGGGTTGTGTGTATCGCGTACACGAGCGTATAAAGCACACATGCAATTAACAGTCTTTACCACATGATGGTTGACCCATTGGTTGTCTGCGAGTAGAAGGGAGGAGACCTGGCCATTTCTACGCGATCACCGATCACTAGCGCGTACGTCGAGCACGGAAGAAATAAAGAATTAACTTTTAGGCGCCGATTTCAAAAATCATCATGGCCATTTCAGGAGCTGTACATCCAATAATTGACCTGCATAAGCATTGTCATAAAAAGACATGCAGTTGACCATATAAAACATGACTGGCTATTTTACTCTTTATTACAAACAGCTAATGCCATCATGACGTCACATTGGCTAAACAGATTTTTAATATGGCGTCGCCCATGAGTGGTCATTTGCAATTGATTTTCCCCGTTGCAATACTTATCGAAGGTATATGCATGCTGATTTGTAACAAGTTAACATATTTGGAGAAAAAAAAATGTTGTAAAATTCTGAAACCAGATCATTAAGGGAAGGGGTGTGAACGTTTGGACAGTATTTATTATGGGACATTAGAACACATCAGACATATCGAATTGCATTCTGAATACGAAGAATGGCCTTCTGATATCTAATAATTTTGATTTTTGAAATTCGCAATGTAATACACATTTTATGGCAAATCATTAAAAATGTATATTTTTGATATTTAACAGTACTCGAAGTAAACTTTATAAATCTGATGATTTCTACCTAAAGTGTATGTAGGTGGGATAAAAAGCCGACGATCAATTGAAAATTTTGACCTTTCGTATTGAAGATATGGATTTTTTTTCCAAAACACCCAAAAAAATTAGGTCTTTTGGGGAAAAATCCATATCTTCAATATGAAAGGTCAAAATTTTCAATTGATCGTCGGCTTTTCCTCCCAGCTACATACACTTTAAGACTATATCATTAAATTTATAAAATGTATTTCGAGGACTGATATATCTCCAAAATGTGAAAAATATCAAATTTTAATAATTTGTCATAACATTTGTATTATATCGTGAATTTCATAAAATGAAAAATTATTTGATATCAGAAAGACATTCTTCGTATTCAGAATACAATTCGATAGGTCTGATGTGCTCTCATGCCCCACAAAAATGCTGTCGAAACGCTCAAAACGCTCATTTCAGTTCCCTTAATTCAGCCTGAATTCCTTTGATGAAAGCAGATCTTACCTATATCCGGTATCTATTATGTGACCCGTTTCTACAAAGCTCGGCTCATGCCGACATACATAATTTTAGCGGTAAGAAATACATACCATCAAATTAGTCAATTATCTGAAACAGAGTTTTTTACTGCTATTAGGATGTAATACTCATATATTGTATTATTATTAAACACACACAACTTGCAAGCACTAAATGTTTACAGAAAACGTTTATATGTCAGATTATAAAAAGTGTATTAGTGCTGCAGAATGGTGAAAGTATTGTTAAATTTTGGTGAAAAGCCCAAAATTGGCACAGATGTAGCTCTTGATATGCTTAACAAATTTGGATCCAGGGCCAAATTAAATTCATTCCAAGATAAGGGTAGAGGTCATCGAACTTTTTACAGGGAAAAAATTCTTGCTCTCAGCATAATAATTCATAATAAGATGTTTGATTCCCAATGTTACTCCCAAAATTGGTCAGTCAATAGGCCTATGTACCGTTTGATATGGAGCTTAATGGTCTTGACCTATTTGCCTGTGCAAACTTGGGAAGCAAACTTCCTACATTATGTAAAACCTATCATACTATGGAATATTTCGCTGAGAGGAATAATTTGAGACCATTTTGATAACAATCGGAGCAATTTTTTCAAATTTGACCCCTGTAGAGGTCAAACCTGGTCAAACCTTGACCTTTGACCTTTTTGCTTACAATGTATAACTTGAGAACCGTACATCACAGATAGGTCAAGCTATACGTTTTCTGAATCAATTTGAACAACTTTGAATCTGTGTCAATTTTGGGACTTTTCACCAAAAGTTAACAATATTTTTGCTATGATTCACCATTCTGCAGCACTATATATAACACATTCAAGAATATTTCTGAAAACATGCACCAAAACATTGAAGCATGTTATAGGCACAACATGTTTTGGTCCTATAGCGCTATCGGTGCCCGAATAGGTACCGAAGGCTCTTTTTATCGTACCCTGAACATTTGTACAGTGCATTGGTTTTTATTTAAATGAAAACAATAACACTATACAACTGTTAATTATTATGCTAGTTACAATTTATTACATCACCAGGGAGTAATGTTAAGAGTCATTGGTACCTAACCGGGCACCGACAGTTTTATAGGACCAAATTTGATGTGGTGCCGTAAGTGTTGACTAAAATGTTGAAGTGTATTTTAAACATTTTATGACCTTCATATAACCCGACATTTAAATTTATAAAAAGTAACGCTTTCGCCAAAACTAAAGCACATTCACATCACGGTAATAACACGTTTTGAAAACAGTTGTGTGTTTGCTTGTAATGTAAGAAAAGTAATGTAAGAAAAGAAGACCTATTTACTGTAACTTTAGGTAATACACTCTTCAGTCCGCTAATTTTGGAAATTAGCTAAGAAGTAATGCATTGCTGTATTTCTTAGAATTGCTTTGACACTTATGTGTAAAGAACAAATGGTTAATTGCACCGTATCTTGATATACATGATACAATAAAGAAACTTGGTGTAAGCTTATACAATATGTACAGATAAAGGGTTTTCAACAAGTAAAGTGACATGTTTCTGTTTTTTAACGGGTCACATACATGTATTTGCCAACTAATACGTATCTTATTCAGCAGCATTGGATTCAAGTCGTACATGTTAAGTCGGAGTCTATCTTAGGTGGAGTCCAAGCCAGGTCCAAATCTACTGAGACAAGAATCCAGACTCGGACTAGAAACTCGAGTTCGAGTTAAAAAGTTTTCGTTGTTTATATTTGACTTGCTCGGTATGATCAGCGGCGTGTACGAACCGGTCAATGTTGTGGAGATTTCCCACCGGCCTGCTCCAAAGATAACTTCACGGGATTATTAAAATTTTACGGGCGAAATACCAAAAAACAAACACCACAATTTTCTGGCCCAGATGTCGTGTTGGCCCACTCGAACGATTGCATTAAAATGTGGACCGATTCCAACACTGCTATTTAGTAATTGTTATCTAGATAAAAAAAAATATTTTGATCTATGTTCAAGCTCCGAAATGCAGATATTTAAAGAGTTTGTATCATATTGATCACTTTTTACTTATGTACAGGCTGTATCAAAATGATTGTTCTCGGCACATGAATATCAAGTAAATATTAGAAATATAAAATCGTTTTTATCGGTTAATTTTGTTGGAATTTGCAATTGCATTAGGAAGATATTGTTCTTTAAATGAAGAAAGGTGATACCGCGAATTTCACTCACAGCACAGTATAATTAGTTCACTGCTTGCAATATTTATTACATGGGTGCTTTCACCAGTACCAAGCGAAATGGTAATTTCTGTACTTTGTAAGTTTGTCAAATGTATTCAAATAATAATACTGAAACATACTACTAGCGTATTTATTTTATTCTTGATCATTGATTAAGAAAACAAACTGGAATATGCCTTTTCACACATTTTTCCTGTCAAATCACATCGTGTTACTAGTGGTGACACGTCAACAAGTCAATTTTGTGATAAAATTGTGAAAATAAGGCCTTCCTTAAGCGCGCAATTTCTTCACAGAGTGTGATATTTTCACAAGGTTAACTTCTTTTGGCATTTTTAGCAATTGGATTACATAACAAAATTGCAAACACATTTATGCAACATGATACTGAGAAAATCATTAAAATTAAAAACAGTCCGACAACAATCATTTGATACAGCCTGTATGCCCATTATATCCACTTTCTTTGTTTCTTAAAATAAAAATTGTATTGTTTTCGAAATTTTTTTCTTAACACTCGTCTTACCAAGCTATTTTGTAAACGTTTTACAAAGGTTGCCCGTGGTTACCACCCACTACTGATTTTCAAAAATAAATACAATATGTATTTCAAGTACTACCAAGACAATTTGCAAACACTGCATATACAATTAAAGTTATATTGCTTTGTTAATTCTCAAAGTTTTTAAACATTCGTCTTACCAGGTTATTTGGTAAACGTTTTACAAAGATGGAGCCGTGTAGGATGGTTTCCACCAACTATTGATTTTCGACAATAAATGACATATATGTACATGAAGTATTTCAAGTACCAAATTGGCAATTTGCAAACAATGCATATTACCACCAACTAATGATTTTCAAAAATGAATGTCTATATTATGTAGAGTATCAATGGCGGCGGAACGAGAGGGGGATATGAAGGTCACTGTCACTACCCCCCCCCCCACACACACACAACACAAACACATATTTTTGAGTGGGGATTGCATTCTAACCATATCAAGCTGTATTCTAAATTGTTTGCAGAATATTAAATACTGAGCAGTGCGATTACTACATGTATGTCTAGGCATATCCATAGGCGTACGTAAATCGTAGGGGGATGGGCGGAAATTAATATTTTCCATGTTATCACCCCCACTGTTATGTATTGCGTCTTTTTGAGCACTTTTAACCTCATTATTTGACCATTTTAGCCAAGAATGGCGCATTTGTCCAACCTTAAAAATTACAACTTGTTTTTAAGAAAGTAGTATTTTGGGAATGAAACCGTTCCTTTCACTCTGCCCGCGGATTTTACCTCAACCCCCGTTTCCCAATGTCAAAAGAGAATTTACGCCATGGGGCCTCCAGTTGACTTAAAGCCATAATGTGTGATTTGCTTCACAACGACGCCCTCAATTTTACTCGGATTTCTACTTTTTGCATAATTATAATGCCCGGTGGTATACTAGAATACCACGTAAAAGACTAAGCCTGAAGTGCTTTAATAACAGTAAAATTTAACTTTTTGTATTAAAACCGGGTTGACCCGGTTTTATTCAGAGTTCAACAATCGAGTACTTGCTAACATGTACCATGGATGTCAGCTTGTATGTACACACGTCGAGCGCGATGCTCCGCGCAGTTACATGTAATACGATTGGCGAGCGTAGTACACGCATTGTAGGCGTTGGAATGAATCGCAAATTTCTTCGTTATACCTCGTTTGTTTAGCTCAAAATTAAAATGGGATAATGTGATCAGTGAAAACAAACATTTAATTAAGAATCTATTCTTTATGCAAATCACACATTATTGCTTTATATGATTTCCGCTGAAAAGCGATTTTTTAACTTGGGACATGGCCTACACACTTGACAAGAAAGAAAGTTGTTGAAGCCTTCTCTGTATAGTGTAAAAAAATGGTGCACCAACATACAACAAATGGTTTCACTTTCAAACATGCTCCCAATTCGGAGATTCTTCAACAATTATGCCCCCCCCCCCTTAACAAAATCCAGAGGGTTCAGTTCCTTTTAAATTGGTAAGACGAGCTAAAAGTGTATTTGAAGCCTGTACAGGGTGTATCAAAATGACTGGTACCCGTCAATATCCTTTTAGGCAGAATCAAGAAGGCCACATCAAATTGCAGCATAATTTGAAGAGAACCCAATCTTGAAATTGAAAGAAGCATGCTCTTCATTAGACAACAAAGGTGATGGGTACCAATCATTTAGATACAGCTTGTATAACAGTGCTACATAATAGTAACATTATATTATATTATAATATATATACACATATTAATATGCGTATGTTAATGACTTTGAAATGCATACACAAATCCGATTTGACACATTCCTACAACTCACTGGTAGCCATGTATGCGTAACTCTTCATACAAGACTTTTGACAACATTCAGATCTATAGAAAGTTGAGCATATTCACACCTACAGAAACACAGTATTTATACATCTCAATGGTTGGTCTTTCTTTTAACCCATAGAACTAGGTTAATTGTCCAAATGACCACTCCATTGTAAACAAAACAAGTTATTCAAAGATGCTGTCACCATTTGGTACTATATCGGATTAGTCTACACATAGTGTCCCAGAGATCTCTTAACCCTTCATTGTTGGACAAACAATTCCGAGAATTCGAAAACAATTTTGAAGGGAATTACTTACAGAATTATACAAAAAGCAAAAATTGACCCAGAATTTAAATCAACTATGCTTTAGAAAGTATCAGAAACAAAGAGCTAAAACAGGGATTTATTGGAGAAAGTTTATGTTAAATCAGTGAAGATATTCGGAAAGCATTGCAAAGTAATTTGACGTAACATGTAGCTGCTTTGTGTGCTGCGAAATAAAAAGTTTGCTTATTCATTTATTTCCTGAATTTAAATGTTATGTTTAATAATTGGCACCGTTCATCTATTGGGCTATTCCAGTTGAAATCCATACATCCAATAAGTAGAAATGGTCTTAACCTTTTACATGGGAGTGGAACATCAACACATGTCTTCTTGTCATCATTGATAGAGGGGTACCTTCCAAAGTTGTCACTACAAGATACAATCAACCTTGGATCATAAAACAGGTTAAAAGACTCCCTTGACAGAAGAAGCGTAGCTTTTTTAAAGCCCGGCACTCTAAGAAACCAAAATACTTTGAGAGATAGAAGGTTCTGAAGACTACATGTAGATTAGCTTGTAAGAAAGCATACAATGATTATGTGACTAACATCATTTCTCCAGAATCTTCCTCAAATCCTAAGCGCTTTTGGAGCTTTATTAACAGTAATAAATCTGACAGTGCTGGGGTTGCCCAATTGAAAGCTTCTAACGGTGTCAGCTACTCTGATAGTACCACCAAGGCAAACATTTTGAATGATCAGTTCTCTTCTCTTTAATATGAATGAGGATGCAACCACCATGAAAGACAAGGGGCCCAGTCCTCACTCAGCCATGGATCCAACCATCATCCACCCTGATGGCATCCACAAACTACTCTCTGGTCTCCAAATCCATAAAGCGAGTGGACCAGACGAGATCCCAACTATACTGTTGAAGGTGTTGGCAGACGAGCTTGCTCCAGACATCTCTTTGTTCTTCCAAGCTTCTCTCAACCAAGGGCTCATCACAGAAGATTGGAAGAAAGCCAATGTCGTGCCTGTTTTCAAAAACGGTGACAGGAATGAAGCTAAAAACTTCTGTCCCATATCACTAACATATGTCACATGTAAACTTCTAGAACATGTAATCTGCTGCAGTACCATGCATCACCTCGATAAGCATAATATTCTCAATGATGCCCAACATGGCTTCCGCAACAGACGATCGTGTGCGACACAGCTTATTCAAACCATCTAAGATCTGGCAAAGAGCATCGAGACTCGAGACCAGGTAGACGTCATCCTGCTTGATTTCTCGAAGGCATTTGATCGAGTTCCACATTTGAGACTGCTTCACAAACTTTAATTTTATGGTATCGAGGACAGCACATATAATTTTGCCTGGATTGTTGATTTTCTAAACCATCGCTCCCAGCAAGTGATCCTGGACGGAGCTACATCTAAGTCATCTACTGTCCACTCCGGGGTCCCGCAAGGCAGTGTGCTTGTGCCTTTGCTCTTTCTCCTCCTCATCAATGACCTACCTCAATCCACTCTCAAGTTATTTGCAGATGACTGCATCCTCTACCGGAAAATCCAGAAGGAAAGATGCAGCTGGTCTTCAACATGATTTCGATCAACTGCAGAAGTGGGAGAAAGATTGGTTGATGGCATTTCATCATCAATAATGTCAAGTGCTTCATGTCACCAACAAAGAAAAAGATCATCAAGATGCCATACAACATCCATGGCCGTACTGTCGACGAGGCAGAATCTGCGAAATACTTGGCTGTCGATATCCACCATAATCTCACCTGGAATCCCCACAAGCCAACTCTACCCGTGCATTCCTGCAAAGAAACATCAATCAGTGCCCTAGGGAGACAAAAGCTATCTGCGCCCTGTAACGGAATATGCAAGTGTTGTCTGGGATTCGCACTCCACTACTTACATCAGGAAACTGGAAATGGTAACAACGTAGATATGCCCGCTTTGTCTTCCATGACTACAGAACTACCAGTAGTGTATCAGCAATGCTTCACCAACTATAATGGCCAACCCTACAGGAACGGCGTGCCCAGGCTTAAGTGGAGATGATGTACCGCATCGCTTCCGGACTTGTTGACATTCCACAGTCCTACCTTGTTCCAACCGTGATGCTACGTGGGCACTCTAAGAAGAAGAAGAAGAAGAAGAAGAAGAAGAAGAAGAAGAAGAAGAAGAAGAAGAAGAAGAAGAAGAAGAAAAAAGAAGAAGAAGAAGAAGAAGCAGAAGAAGAAGAAGAAGAAGAAGAAGAAGAAGAAGAAGAAGAAGAAGAAGAAGAAGAAGAAGAAGAAGAAGAAGAAGAAGAAGAAGAAGAAGAAGAAGAAGAAGAAGAAGAAGAAGAAGAAGAAGAAGAAGAAGAAGAAGAAGAAGAAGAAGAAGAAGATGATGATGAAGAAGAAGGAGAAGGAGAAGGAGAAGGAGAAGGAGAAGGAGAAGAAGACGATGAAATAATCTATGCTCCCTGTATGAAAGATTAAGATCATGGATTTCAACTTGAACACCTCATTGTTGGAAACTTCTCGTTTTTATGCAAAAAAGGTTGCTTGGTTGCATAATTGTACAAGTGTATTCTTTTAAGCATTTCATAAATTTTAAGCATGCGCAAACACTGAATGCTTCGAAAAGTTAAAGAGATTTCTGAGACACATTTTTTATATATAAATGTACATGATATATTATTGAAACCAAGTGACAGTTTCAGAGTTTATAGGTTTTGAAACTGAGTACAAATTCTACTTTAATTATGTTAACACACTAATTTACATATGTTATATATGCGGGTACTTATAATGTACCCCAAACGTTTTTCAATGATAATGAAAAAAGTGACGATACTAGGAAACCACACATTTATATAAGGAAACACGTTTCTAAAAGGCATGTTAGTATACAATCCAACATATACCTTTTCATTTCTTCTCTTTAATTTCACTTAAAACCAATCTATCAACTTATATATATCATTATCCTCATTCAACAGGTAAAGCATTAAGTTTAAGAATAAAGAAGTCTATGTTATGGAAAGCAAACACTGTATTTACAGGTGTTCGAATTCAATGAAATATGGTATCAATCGAAGGTTCAATCGCGCCTAGGAAGCTCTCAATATTAGTTTCATTAGAATTGCGTTTCTCTTTTCATATTCATGTTAGTTTGGTTCCTTGTATCATTGAACGAATAACTATCAAAATGTAAAAATATTACAAATGTATTCGCTCATTAACATTTCATCTCCATTTTTCTCATAAACTATCATAAAATTGAACATCACACAACATGAGGTTTTTGTGACGTACCGTATACATTTTCAAACTGAATTACGTTACACTTCAAACTTATACAGGCAATCCCGAAAGTCTCAAAACCTAGACACTATTCTTCTCAAGGTTCTAGCTACGGTCCAATCATCCCGAACCCGGAATGATTTTTAACATTGGCTATGTCGATGAGGTTGCCATGGATATAGGGACAAATAATGGCACGGTGAAATAGGTCGTGTCGTTTGCAATTGCCCAATAAAGTGACATGATTTGATAATGAAGAGCTTAGTTGCAAAGGCCTTCACATCCACTTTTTGAGAAAAACAGCTTTTTTTATTGTGCAAATATTACTTGTGCGATTTGATTCATTTTGGTTTTGGATAAAGTAGGGTCCTATTGATGAATAGAAACTAGATATATACAGGGTGTATCAAAATGATTGGTACCGACGACTTTTCACGTTTTACCGATTTTTGTTACTATTTTTGTACCAGTTTGGGGTAAATTGTTTACATATTTGTAATTATAGTAGTTTTATCTTCTCTACGAATTTTTAGATCATAAAGAAAGCAGATTTTGTTCAGAAGTTACTTGATTCTAAAGGAAAGTAGGTGTTTTTTACACTTTTCATCGTAACGCTGGATCGGTAGCGCACCATTTTCAAAACTCTATTTTACTACAAATACCTTGTGAGAATGATATGTTGAAAATCATGGAAATGTTTAATTTTTCTTTGCCTATTTCTTCATTCATATTATATATAAATGTTCTAATCAATAGTTATTGGTTGAGAATAATATTATTGACTTGAATAATTTAGGTGGGGTGAAATAGGTTATTTGTGAATCTACACCTTCCAGGGCGGTAATTTAAATTGTAGTATTGCGATTACTAAAAGTATATAGATGGTGTGGCAGAATGGCTATAGACTGTTGACAGTGTAGGTTAGGTTAGACCTGGTAATAGTATTCCACAGTATTCCACACTTCAGCGTGCATTCATAGTAAAGAATCGCTGGTTGACACGAAGCTATGGAGAAGTGCAGAAAAGATTTTGAAGACAGTTTTCAAGAGCAAGGAGTATATCATGCAAACATGCTATAACTTGCAATGTTTCACAATTTGATGTGGGCAGTTATAGATCGGATTCATCCCAGGTGTTAAGTTCACTCAAGATAGGGCTTCACCTCATACTGTCAGAGTCGTAAGGCATGGACTTCAAGAACTATCTTTCTAAAAGCATGAGTAAAGCAATCTTTTGTTATGTAGACTGAGGTGAGATATTGAAGAGCATGTATGCAATAAATGGTTCAAGCAGTGAACCTATTCATCTTGTGTTGTGTAAGTAGAACCATGATTACGTCGATCTTCGTTTAGATGAGAATAGCTCCCAGATGCTTCAACCTATTATCTTCAAATTATTAGATCAATAAGGTAACATATGCCCCTTTCTATTTATAGTACAAAAACTATATGAATTAGCAATTTTATATGTTTGATATATTTTTGAAAATGTCACATAGCCCGGTACCAATCATTTTGATACACCCTGTAGGTTTGGTGCAATTTCCAAGCCGTACTATTTATTTTATTTATTTTCTTGTTAAGCGCTCAGTTCTTTGTGGGGCCTATTATGGTATGTTATAATTTTTTTTTATATCGCACCTTTTGTGGATGTAATGGTTAATGTTTTCAAAATCTCATTTACATTTTTAATAATGAATTTTTAATTACAATGCTAAAATGCCATTTTTGAGTTTTTCCGAAGCTACAAGTTTTTTTTTTAATTAAAATGATTTGTTTCCAAACATTCCCTAAGATTTCCCAAACGGATCTCCGGATGGGAATGTGGTATAAAGGTCAAATAGCAACACTATAATGTCATGCCAATAACTCAATTTCAGCCAGCGGTGGATGTAAGGACTTTTGCAACCGAACTCTTCATTTGTGAGGTGTAATAAATGAAACACTGTGTCAAATTTTGAAAATTATGTCTGAAGAGAAAACACTTCTATAATTATTTTGGCACCGTACTTGCTTTCATTCCTAAGACACAACCAGACCCTGCTGTGATCAAAGACCACGAACCCAATCAAGCCGTTCAGTCAGTCCAGATTGTCGATGGTTTTTGTATTTCAAGTGTGTTTCCAAATTCCATGACAATACATTAACCTTTAGATTTGGTCTTAGCTCAAAGCTGTAAGGGATTTTTAAAATTATTCAATCATGTCACAGAATCACCTCCCTCAAGTCAAACCTTGATTACCAAAATTGATGTGGTGCACCACATAATCAATGTTTAAGTTTAACGCCAAGTACCGTCAAAAGTGCAAACTAATTAAACCGTACTTCTAATTGGATCTTACCACCCTTTTACATCCACTTATTAAAAACATTCAACGGTGATGATCCTGATTCAGCAACTTGAACTAAACATGACCATCAAGCCATATAATAAATGGATTTTTAACTGATGAGTAAACTGTTAAAAACATTTCAGTTTACTGTTTTGTCATACACATATTATCGTTATCTTATTATAACCGTTTCACATTTGAAGTTATTTAAACCTTGCAAATCAATATTCTATCTACTCTTCTCTGGGACTCTTAATACTCTCTCCCAATCACTTTCTCACCCAATGACCACTAAATCAAGTCCAAGTCCATTCTTATCCCCAAACCATTACTTTCTAACATAATGAGCGATAATCACATCTTTGCACCATCCATTTCATATTAAAGTTCCGTACCCCAAACGCTTACAGAACACATCAATTGAGATGTATAAAGATATGTGGTCAAGTTCCACAAATTAAAACAAAAATGATCAAAGCTAAGTATAATTTGCACATGATGTATTACAAACATACAGGTATGTCTTTATATAGTACACCAATCATGACTCATCCTTGGAATTACATGAAATATTCCTATATAACAAGTGTTACTCATACATAATAATCCATTTATTTAAACATGGAGTAAAATTCTTAAAAATATAATCCACATTTTTGCGCGGAAATACTATAAATGTCATTTTCGTAGTTAATTATTTACATATTGATTTTTTATACATAATTGTTAATTTTCCCGATTGAAGCATATGTCAACAATATTCTACGCTCTACGGACTGTTTCAAATTCTCTTCCAAAGTGCACCTTTTATGTGTGTAAATTTGACCCAATGACTGCTAAATCAAGTCAAAAAGTCAATATATTTCACAAAGACCCACTTTAATACATTTTCTCACTGAATTCACCTTGCTTTTAAATGTTTTCATGTTGACGTACCACTGAACAACTTATACAAAATATATCAATAATCGAAATCTGGGTAGCACCTAACTTACAGGATCTGCTAGGCACTAAACATGCAATATAAGCTACAAACATAGGACTACAACTAAACCACAACTTTTACGGAACTGCTTTGTAAAACTATTATATACAAGACGAAAACAATGATCCCTGATTGGTAAACCTTCGAACCGTGATCATTATCATAATGTGGAGAAACTCCACAAATTAAATTGAAAGTGAAGGTACTAAAAACTGGCACATGGTGCATTTCATTCAAAACATGCATGTATATTTCATTCAGTCGTTCACCAATCAGGGCCCTTTGAATTACAAAATCTTCCTTAGATATTAATCATATCAAGGCCTACATCATGATATTCCATGTACTTAAATGTAGATACAATTCTACGAAACCAAATTTAAATATTTGCGTGGACATACATGCTAATATCGTATTACCAGCTATTACTGTTTTGTTATTTACATATTAGGCGTATTCATTTTGTTTTTGCAACTGTTTTGCATTTGAAGCAATTTATAATTGACAATTCAATATAACCACGCTTCCGTGCTGACGTTTTGACTCTCGTCTAAAGTCACTTGTTTTGTGTGCAAAAATCACGTTCCCATCCAATGACCGCACACTTTCTTATACAGTATATATTTTTCTCACCGAGATTTATATATCACCTAACCTGCAGGCACTAAATAAGCATTATAAGCTACAACCTTACGACTACAACAACTTGCTTTATGGATTTATAATATTAAATACATGTTGAACAAATACCGTAGCCCTGATAAGTGAATCTTAAACATTTTACTTGACCATTATGTTATGCAATAATTAGTGTTGTCATAAAACTTGTTTTTTGATAGACAAATCAAATGCTCTTTACTCACTTTCATTTTGATCACAGGTGTTCATGCTCACTGCACTTCCCGCCGTGGGACTTGAGCAGCGAGTCAAAGACGTGGTCCAGATACTAAATCCCTTTGTCTGGATTCTTAGTTTTGTCGCCCCTTCTCCAGATCAACATGGCTGCACGGATTGTTCTAGTAAATTTGTTCGAGTCTTTGTTTGTTATCTTGCCCCATTTCAGTCGATAACATGGTTTTCTTGCGATATGTGGTTTGAACAAGCCATGGTCCGCGCCAGATTGTATGCCAAAGATATATTGGAGATTATCAAGTAAAACTCTACTAAAAAGCTAACTGTCCACCTTAACTCGCTGGACCTGTCGGGAAACATCAATTTCAAATATGAAGAGGAATCGGAAGGAAAGATACCTTCCTAAATACGCGTATTGTCAAGAAACAAGATGGCTCGATAAAATGACTGGTTTATCGAAAGAAATCACACACACAGGCCAATACATAAACTTCGCGTCACAACATCCATTACATCAAAAATCTAGGGTTATCCGTACCCTACTAGATAGAATGCAGAACTTAGTAACTGATTAGAGGAAGATAAGAAAGAAAAAGAGGAAATAAATAAGAAAGCTTTCGAGTTATCCTAGATGGTCAGTTGACAAAAGTAAACATCAAATGTCAAATAAAGCGAAAAAGGAAACCAAAGACAAGAAAACTGACAATAATCCGTCGAAAGCTATGGTAGTGTTACCATACATAGAAGAGAAGGACTTTCGGAAAAGCTGCAACGAATCATCTGGAAGCACCGTGTTGCCACCGACTTGATACCTCACAACACGTTGAAAAGCCCCTACTTTTTCATTCAAAAGACAAAATAGAGGCCAGCAAGGCTGATGAAGTTGCCTTTATTGTGGAGTGTAAGGGATGTGATATGACTTTATGTTGGTGAAACGGTAAGAGCATTCAAAGAATACCAGAAAGACGTCAACAGAAAATAAATCTCTAACAACACAAATCCGCCATAACAGACCATATCGCACAAGAAAATCATGTTATCGCCTGGGAGGGGGTAAGATAACATCAAAGACACAACCCAATTTACTTGAAAAATCCGTGAAGCCATGTTGATCAGGAGATGGGGCGACCAAACCATGAATCGAGTCACAAGGATGTATTCTCTTGATCACGTCTTTGACTCGCTGCTCAACCAATCACCAACCTGTGGGAATGAGACTACAAAGTTCCACAGTGGGAAGTGCAGTCAGGATGGACATCTGTGATCAAGATGACATAACCGGTCATCGAAAGCTCAGAAAGTGAGTAAAAACATTGGATTTTTCTGTGAAATAGTCCTACAAAGAAAACTCTTTAATCTTGCACACAATGTTTTCAAACGTACAGGTATAATATCCTATAGTTCACTAATAAAAGCTCACCCTTTAGATTATAAAATTATAAATTCATAATTATTATGGCGAAACTAAATCTCGAATTCGGAAGAACGAGAAATCTAAAGAATTGACTTAAAATATATACAAAATTGAAAAAAAAAAATACAAATCATTTACACGTAAATAGTATGGTTAGTAGGTTAGTAAAAGTGATATACATAGATACATGAGGTAATAATATCTGCATAATACAGGAAGCAATAATATCTGTATAATACATTGAGCAATAATATTCGCGTTTTTCAGCAAACCTTTCCGTCACCAATCGCAATGTATCTGTCAAGGTAACATCGACAATTTGAAGGGTCATCAGATATATTTTTGTACATATTTTGCTAATAATTGTTCCACCAATTTGATCAAGAAACATACATGGGTCATTATAATCATAGTAAATCATCTGTATTTAATTGGATATTGCAAGTAATGAATTACCAGCCCTAATGACAAACATGTACGCATTCTTACATTTATGTCAAATGTCAGATTGTGCCTTTATTAGGTTATTTTAATGTTTGGCATTTGCACAGATTTTCAGCAAAATACGTGTTCCAAATGATATTCCATGTAATTATTGTAGATACAATTCTTCGAAACCAATTTCACATCTTTGCGTAGAAATACATGCCAATATCGTATTACTAGCTATTACTGTTTTGTTATTTACATGTTAGGCGGATTCATTTTGTTTTTGCAACTGTTTTGCATTTGAAGCAATTTATACTTGACAATTCAATATTACAACGCTTCTGTGCTGACATTTTGACTCTCGTCTAAAGTCACTTATTTTGTATGCAAAAATCACGTTCCCATCTAATGACGGCACACTTTCTTATACAGTATATATTTTTCTCGCCGAGATTTATATATCGCCTAACCTCTAGGCACTAGATAAACACTATAAGCTACAACCTTACAAGAACTTACTTTACTGAACTATAATACTAAATACATGTTGAACAAAAACCGTAGCCCTGATAAGTGAATCTTTGGATCTTAAACCTTTCTTACTTGGCCATTATGTTATGCAATAATTAGTTTTGTCATAACACCTTTTTTTGATAGACAAGTCCAATGTTTTTTACTCACTTTCTGAGCTTTCGATGGCCGGTTATGTCATCTTGATCACAGATGCTCATGCTCACTGTACTTCCCGCCGCGGGACTTGGAGGTTTCATTCCCACATGTTAGCGATTGTTTGAGCAGCGAGTCAAAGACGTGATCCAGAGACTACATCCCTTTGTATTGATTCATTTCTGTCGCCCCTTCTCCTGATCAACATGGCGAGTCTTTGTCTGTTATCTTGCCCCCTCACAGTCGATAACATGGCTTTTTTTGCCGTATATATAAAAAAAGACAAGACAATTTACAAGGATCCGTCGAAAGGTATTAAAGTGTTACAATACATAGAAGAGAAGGACATTCTGAAAAGCTGCAACGAATCATCTGGAAGCATCGTATTGCCACCGCCATGAGACCTCACAACACGTTGAAAACCCCCTACTTTTCAATTCAAAAGACACAATAGAGCCCAATAAGACTTGTGAAGTTGCCTATAGAGTGGGGTGATGTGAGACCGGAGGAACATTCGGAACTAGATTAAAAGAATACCAGAAACACGCCAAAAGAAAATAATCTCTAACAGAACAAAACAAATACGCCATAACATACATTATCGCACAGGAAAACCATGTTATCGACTAGGGGGGGCAAATGTACGAGGGTGGATCAGTATGTAATAAGAGTTGACCTCTTACCCCATATATTGAATATTTGGATGGGATTTCTTTATGATCACATAAAGACTGTACCTTTGTCTTTCAAACCTCATATGTGTAAATGATACCGTATACTTGATTACGTAATAGCATTAGCATACAATGGCATCAAAGGCACGTGTTTAAAATGTCCGAGAACAGCAAAAGTACAAACTGCATATGGGTAGTTTGGGGCAGGAATAAACACTAGCTCCACAGTTTATGAGATTTGGCATTAAACCTGGGTGGAAATGGGACGTCTGGGACTTCAACAACTTTCGGGCTTGAATGGAAGCAACATTATTCTCCAAAATTTGCGAAAATGAAAAGGCAGTTATTACAAATGACATTAATTATCTCCAAAATGAAACAGATTAAAATATAATGACTGGTCACGTGTGAGAGCTAGTCCTTAGTACGATGATAACTGGTGCAAATCAAAAAACAATATGCGCATGCGTAGGTGGGATGACCGATACAACATGCTGAAAATGCACGAGAATTGCAAAATTCCATGTAAATAGGGCCTAAAATATTACAAAATGCTGAAAAAATTTTAATCTAAATATTCATATGAATTTTTATGGATGATCTCAACCTCAATTGAACAGAAAAGTTTTAAAAATAAATTTCTCATTCAAACGATAGCCTCTCTCTCTCTCTCTGTACCACTACTTTTTGTATAAATGTAACAATGGTAGAATAACAGTTATATTTCAATCACGGTTTCAAATATTTTCTAGGAGACTCCCTTTTTAACCTTTGGGGACTAGTCAACAGAACTGGCAAAAACTAAAATTTCCACGTTTGCTATTGTTGGCAATATCAAAATGTTTATAGACAGAAAAGCCTTGTTTTTGTCATAAATAAAACATATTTGACCACGAACATGGTTTAATGAACTGGAAGTTTGTGTTCTATAACTGTTCCAAAAGGCAGCATTCTCCATACTTTAATTCCCGAGAAAATATAAAATATACAACAATACCTCGTTTCAGCCTCTTATTTCCCTTAACAAAAACAACTAGTAATAGGTCTACTCTTTTCTAATAAAGAAAAGACATCCATTTTAATGAAATCAAAACCACTCATGCTTAAATTTCATAGTAGAACATGATTTCTGTCACTAAATATTAGCATAGGCCTTCACAATGCCATAATAGACATTGCATTTGCCATTTTTAGAGAAAAACTCTGTCACTAAAAATGGACCAAACTGCAAATGTCAAAAAGTTAGGCACTTTGGACCTAAGTTAATTAGGTATGCAGATCCATGTTTCTACTGTGAACAAATATACCAAAATACTAGGTGATCATAAATTAAGCTGAGCAAAATGTAGCTGATGAGATTAATAAAAAGATCAACTAAGTCTTGATCACCATTAATCGAAACGCGTCCTACGATAGCTTTCTATAAGTTTCTCAAAAATAGAGAAACTCAAGTGTCTTTTATTCCTATACGGAATTAATGGCCATTCTTCACAACCACTCATATTACAATCTCTATACGCATTTTTTGCAAAGCAAAAACATAGCTTCTTTTTACCTAAAACGTAGCAATTAATTTGCATAAAGGTAAAATATATAGCTATACCCATCTATTCTCTTAAAATATAGGCCTACCGATATCTGAACATTAGATTGCGTAACTCTATCACCCCCCTTACGACCATTAATTTGATGCTAATGCTGTTACGTAATCATGTGTGTGATATAATTTTTACACGTGTGTTGTTTGAAAGCCAAAGGTACAGTGTTTATGTGATCATTGAGCAATGCCATGAAAACAATCCATACATGGCGTCACAAGTCAACTCTTATTACATACTGACCGACCCTCATAATAGACAGAGATTCGATCCAATACTAGAAAAATACGTGAAGCCACGTGGATCAGGAGATGGGGCGACAAAACAATGAATCGAGACACAAGGATGTATTATCTGGATCACGCCCTTGACTCGCTGCTCAATCAATCACCAACCTGTGGGAATGAGACTACAAAGTTCCACGGTGGGAAGTGCAGTGAGCACGGACATCTGTGATCAAGATGGCATAACCAGTCATCGAAAACTCAGAAAGTGAGTAAAACATTGGATTTATCTTTGCAAAAGTCACCAATTGTATGAAACAATCCTATAAATAAAACTCTTTAATCTTACACATAATGTTTTCAAACGTACAGGTATATTGTCCTATAAATCACCAATAAAGGCTCATTCTTTAGATTATAAAATTATAAATTCATAATGTTATCATTGGTTATGGTGAAACTTAAGCTCAAATTCGGAAGAACGGGAAATCTGAAAAATTGGCTTAAAGAGATTATACAAAATTGGAAAAATAAATTATTTACACTCAACGAGTATTGTTAGTACGTTAGTAGAAGGTGATATACATAAATACATGAAGTAATAATATCTGCATAATACATGAAGCAATAACATCTGTTTAATACATTGACAAATAATATTCGCATTTTCAGCAAACCTTCCCTTCACCAATCGCAATGTATCTGTCAAGGTAACATTTCAAGGGATAATTATCAGATATATATTTTTGTACATATTTTTCCTAATTGTTCCACCAAGGAAACATACATGGGTTATTGTAATCATAGTACACCAAATTTATTTAATTGGATATTCATATCCAAAAAACATCGAATTACTAGCTTTACTTGCAAGAGAATAAAATGTAATTGTGTACGAATTTTCAGCAAAATACATGTTCCCAAATTGCCAAATTTCATTGAACTTTGATGAGTTTCTTTTGTGTTCTAATATAGCGGATCACTGATTGTTTGGGAAATGTGATTCAGAATAATATATTTGATGCATTATTAATAACTCTGCATGGTAAGATCAAACAATATAATATGTTTTATGCCTAATATTAAGGCAATCACAACAAGGTGTCAAAACCGTGAAATTACTTTCAAGTCTTTAACGTTACCAGAAAAGACGTTAAATACATCTTTCTGTTAACTGTTAATTACTATTTCCAAATCTCAAAAACCAGCGGGCCTATTTACGCTGGCGAAGTTACGTAATTAATCGGATTAATTACCATAGCAATAGATGAAAACAATTTTGAACATATCGACCTGCACTACAAGCAGGTTACACTCATCACCTGTTTATGTCTGCAATCATAGATTGAATACAATACTGGTATTTTCAAAGATACTAATCTTACAGGTGCAAGTAATCAGCATGATATGGTTCAATGAAGAGGTACCGCGTGAACGTATCAGTACAGCGCGGTATATTCAAAGATTGTTTTCACCTATTGCTATGGTAGTTAATCCGATTATTACGTAACTTCGCCAGCGTATAGAAACCCGTACTTTACGAGACTGGAGCTTCGTGATTAGGCGGGTAGAAAATCGAACCTATAAGCGGTCACTTAATCTTATCTCCTCCCCACAAAAATGCCCGTAGTTGCTAAGGCTTAAATACGAGAAATAAATTGCCGTCCTCCCTGTAGAGGAGGGTGGACATTTTCCTTTACGAGGGAGGATGGCAATTTATTTTTTGTATTTTCCTAGCTACTATATGCGACTGCGAGCCTGATAAAACATGTGTCTATTTTATTTAATTTCCGTCGATCATTGCTTCCGCTGCGACTCGTCAATATTTATCGTCAATCTAAATAAACTTGACCCTGGCTCCACTTCTTCTGCTGATATGTTAATACCTTTTGATATGAATGGTAAACATTTGCACTTGAAAACTCAGATAAATTGGAGAACAAACTAAGAAAGTAATGACAAAATAGTGTCATTTAAATAGTAATTGGGCCAATTTTATCATGAAATTTATACTTTCATCAAAGCTTTGAAGTGCTCAGAGGGAACACTGGTGGGATGAGCTTGTTGATCGGACCATCCTTCGTGAAATCCATGTTTGTGGATTTAAACACTGGTGGGGATGAATTTGTTGATCGGACCATCCTCTGTGAAATTCATGTCTATTGTGTATCTAAACACTGGTGGGATGAGCTTGTTGATCGGACCATCTTTCGTGAAATCCAGGTCTTTGGATTTAAACACTGTTAGGGATAAGGTTGTTGATCGGACCATCCTTCGTGAAATCCAAGTCTATGGATATAACCACTGCTGGGGATGAGCTTGTTGATCGGACCATTATTCCTGAAATCCATGCCTATGTCGAATTTCTCAACATCTTTGTAGCTGATTTCCATAGAGAATACAGATCTTAGAAGTCGCTTGGGGTGAGTGACTCAACGGCGTCTCAAGTGTCTATATATATGAATAATTTAAAGAAAAATATCTGAATTCACACGGTATGCATTGCACAATAACTAAGGTGTAAAAATACCAAGGGCAAGGGTGCTGGGTATGCGGCTCTAGGGGTAGATCTATTTCTAGGGTAAGTTTACCAAAAATAGGGACCGTAATGATTTTCATTAATACAGTTTCATATTATTGCCGATTTTACATTTATATAACGCAAGCTCGTAAAAAACTGCATTTTGCGTTAAACGTTCATTTCATGAAAATTATCATGAAATATATCCATGTCTACGGTATTTACATTTCTAGCGAAAAAAACCTTGCCCATTTGAGAGGCACATCATCGTATAGAGGAAACCCAGAGGAGGCTTAAGGGCATTCCTACAATGCACTATGATTGGGAAATTTGATCAATATAACCTAATCTTAAAGGCAAAGTCCCCATTGCCACACACACAAAATGGTAATTTTAAAACTGCAGTCAACAGGCAAATAGTTGAGACTTATAACTTATATTTGAATTTCTTACAGGAAACATTCATTATTGTCCCGCTGCATTAATTTTATTCATAAGTCTCAATGTTTTGAATGTTAAATAAAAGGATGCAAACACCAGATATTTGCACACAATCCCAATGCAAGGTATAGTCAACTATGCCACATGTGTACAAAGGCCAGACATACCAAGGTCAGAAACCCCATTGGGTTATGGGAATGCCTTTAAACATCCTCTGGAGGAAACCGTGAAGTGTTCGCCCTATTTTCTCTGAGTAGCCTAGTGTACAATGTAAATTGGGCAGTCATTCTTTTCCGGTAAATTACTAATTTATTGGAGGGGTATAAAAAATGTAGGGGGAGGGGACACTCCCCGATCTTCTCTACCTCATAGTGTAAGTACCCCTTCCCCTGAAGGATAAATTTACGCTAAAATCTGAAAAATCTGAAATATTTTTTTTTAACATAATTATTTTTAAAAAATGTACAAATAGCCCCTGTTCTGTAATATTCTGTAATGGGTATGATGTATGACATGAGCCGTTTAATATGCAATTGAAGTATCCTTGTTCTACACAACTCACACAATTAGGACAACAGCTATTTTTCACAAATCGTGCCAAATATGTATTTGTTTTTTATACTATAAAAGGAAAAGACTATTTTAATGTAAATGGCACGTGTATGTCCATATACCTTAGAAGATCTCATAAAACTTATTTTAAGCTCATGAAGGTTCACCAGCCCCTGTACACGCCCTTCCACACATCCTCGAGGCTAGATCTAGATGGGTGGTTGGTCGATATTATTTTCTCTAAAATGTAAGCAAAGGATGACCAACGACTTAAGTCATTGACTGAATGAATGTATTTAATAGAATCAACTGTAATAAAGAACAGCTTTGAAGGTTTACTGAAACTGGATTATCAAGAAGACAATTTAGTACCTAATTCTGACGGGTAAAGCTCAGTCTTCATCATCATCTGAATTCGAACTTGCAGGACGCGGGGACTCCATTGTGCTGTGTTCCGTTTTCTCCGTGAAGCCAGAAGCTCTACCAGATGGGCTATCCGTTTGTATCTGTCGTTGAGCGAAATGAGAATTAAAGGTAAATAAAGATGGAATATTTTTTGAAATAACGTGGTTACTCTAATCTTCAGCTTTACACAGTGGAAATACTACTTAATGATGTTTATTTTTCTTTGTTTATTGTCTTGAGGTTAACATGTGTTTGTTTATTTTGCCACCCTTGGTTTACCCTTAGCTTACTTTGATTTCACTGGCAACGTTTTCGAACTCTTTCAATGCATTAGACAGATGCACGTATTTTGTTTCCCCCTGCAGTGCATCAATGAAGGCATTGGGCCAGGCCTCCTCTTTGCAACGAAGCAAAATTGCTAGCAGTGTCTCGACAGGGTCGCTGGATTTTTCAATCTCTGCGCACTCGTGTTGCGATAGAAATTTCAGACGAGACACCAACATTTTAGGATCCATGTCCGCTTGTAGCTTTGGCCTCTGTCGATTCAGAACAGTCCTCCATCTCAATATGTTCTCAGACACCCCTAGTGTTATTAAAGAATGTTTGATTCTTTATTTATTATACTTATTATGAAAGAAAGAAAGAAAGAAAGAAAGAAAGAAAGAAAGAAAAAAAAGAAAGAAAGAAAGAAAGAAAGAAAGAAAGAAAGAAAGAAAGAAAGAAAGAAAGAAAGAAAGAAAGAAAGAAAGAAAATAAAAATAAAATTATAATGCTGCTGGTTTATTTCAATCGGATTAACCTCTCTATTAAGTCATGTTTACGGTACTGCATAACTTTTAAGTTTAATTTAAAAAGTGATGATTTCCAAATTCAGAGGCAATTGCACGCCGCTATAGCTACGCGCCATTTCCATGCAAGTATTACAGTATAGGTTGGTTTCATATCCTGGTTACACCCAGAATGTAAAAATATCAAGACAATAAAACATATGCGAGAGTCTTTAAAATCTTGGCAAACTTGAGGGTGCATTTGTTAACAATTGTAAGTAAATACAATGGCTAAATTGCAAAATCGTCCTGCTGATTCGCTCTGATAATGAGGTTACCGGAACAAAGGCATAATTTTAATGTTAAAATTGGGCAGGATGGGGTTAATATTTGTCGAAAACAGACCAAAAGGAAGATGCCGACATATCGAGTTTTGTGGCAATTATATTCCGGTATTTCTGGCCAGGTGGGCAACTTGAATATCCCTACTCGCGGTCCGTACACCTAGGTGGACAACTTGAATATCCCTGCTCGTGGTCCGTACACCTACAATCTACAATCGGTCGGTACACCTTTGGGTATATTTTTTAAAAGTCCCACAGTGCACGTTTTTGCAATCATATTCTTACCTGTGTTGGTTTCTGGATCATGGTCAGCATCTGTGTAACAATAATAAAGAAGTATTTCCTTTAAAGGTTCATATTCTAGCCGCGATGTGAAATTCCTCAAAACTAATTGCAGCAGAATCCAGACAATTATTTTTCCTCTGATGAGTGGAACAATTTGAGATAAATTACAAAATAATGGGAATACTTTTAAGATTTGGTCCCACTGTGAACCTTGACTCCTCGTGGGAACCAGAGTGGGCATAGAAAAAATGCCAATCAAATTGTTTATCATTTCAGGATTAAGGATGCAAAAAAGAATTGGTTCCAGTAATGTAGGAAAGTAAAATCCGAAACACATTGCGCCACGTACTATATTGACCAATTTAGCTCGTCATGCTCAAGATCGCGAAATTTTTGAGGAAAAAATCGAATTAATTGTTCTTGTGATCGCACCTAGAGGAGCACAAAAGGTACCCGTGACCAATGGTAGGACAATTACATCCAAGATGTTAGGTGTACACTGAGTCCGTTTTAAATTAGCATGGAATGACTAGTTTATGAATTTGGGCACCATCTTGGATTCATGTAGATTTTAGTAGTGGCTTCTAGATTTATTTTGATTATCATGCTTTTATGAACATACAAGCAACTTTGAAGTTTTTGTAGTTGTATATTAATACCATAAAAGACTCATTAACTTACTGTGTCATTTCATAATTGCTTTCAAAGGCAGCTATATATAGAGTTTTTAAGGATTTAGTGGAAGTTTAAAATTTTGGCCGCCATCTTAGATTAAAGGAAAAATTTGAGGCGTGCTTATTTTACTTCTTTCATCCAAAGTAACATTCATGCCAAGCATGGTTTTGATAGGAAAAAGTGGTAGTTTGTTCTTGGGATGGACCTGCCAAATGTTGAAAATATTTGCCACTGAATAGAGTTGTATATGTTAATAGTTAATAATGGCTTAGAATGGAATGTGGATGAAAAAAATTAATTACGATATACTTACGATATTCTGAGATTTGTTACACTGGCGGGAAAACGTTGCATATTTCTGATATTGGCTAAGTAGGTTACCCTTATAATCCGTTGCAGTTTACAACAGCTCACTTTTTAACTTATAATTCGTTAAGAATTGAGGGTTTTACACAGCACAGGTAAAGATAACCTACAATTATTGTTATATAATTGTCATACTATTAAGCTCACATTGTATGGATATATATATACCTACCAGATCCAATGCGTGCATTTATATCTCTGAGAAGACCATTCCAGTTTTTATTGAGCATTTCGTCGGTGCCTACATGATAATACATTTTTGTACCGCAGATTGCTCCCAGCCACTCTTTTGGTTTGAAGTGATCTACTTTGAGAGGGATTATAGGGACGTTGCTATTGTATGCATACTCGGCTTCTGAAATTGAAATAGAAACAAAAGGTAAGAACTATTAAATTATCCCTACATTTGCATTAATTAAACGAAACTGCTACTTTATATTCATTAGTATAACTTCACTGTGTTAATTTAACCATAATATTGCAATAATATTATACTGTGTTTATTCCAATATTAGTCGAGGAGAACCTGTTATATGAATGGTAAACGCCATTAATATTTTGCCAGCAAGATATGTTGGACGATGTACATAATTATAAATTGAACCGTTAATACATTTCAACGTTGGCTAGAATATGTCTAGAAACCCTAAATTTTACTTAGGATTTCTAGCATTATATCATTGTATTTCTCTTGTTCAAAGTATGTTGACCTGTCGGATTATTCAGATTTGTGGACAGTTCATTAAAGTGGAACTGGGCAATTCCAAGCACCACCATTCCGCAACGCGAAGTTTGCACATGAATTCTTTTTAATGCATCAGCCAACTGGGCAATTCCAAGCACCACCATTCCGCAACGCGAAGTTTGCACATGAATTCTTTTTAATGCAGCAGCCAATTAAGTAGGTGAATAGTATAATGGAAACTATTTTTGGTAAGTGAAAGATTAAAGTAGGAGAAACATTCCCAAATGACCCTAATTTAATTGCATATGCAAACTTCGCGTTGCGGAATGATGCTTGGAATTGCCCAACTATTCAAATTATCTTGACCTGTCCAAATTATCTACATCATGTGGTTACCGTCCATATTACCAGTTAATATATTTCGAATGGATTCAATGGATACATCACTGTACATGGACGCAGTCGCAGTAGCCTGTCAAATATGTTCATACTTAGGGCTCGCTGCATACTCTTTATTCGACGTAGAATGTGCGATGCAACATCTCTTATTTATTTAATCTATTCCAAGTCATGTTTAACTTCTAACAAATGTTTGATGACGTGAAGTTGATAATATATTTCCACAAGACATAAACATCAATTTTGAGTGTAATATGGTTCTGATTCCAGAAATGTCCATTTCATCATTGTATTTTTCTTTATATTCTTAAGGATAAAGTGAAATATTCATCACACCTGTTTTGCAATTTTTGCTGTTTTGGTACTTCTGTGTTACACATGCAAGAACGACATCAGCATTATCCACCGCTTTGCCCATGCTTTCGAGAATACTCCCTTCTGTAACAAGAAACACACACATCGCACACAACCGAATTAACTTTTACATGTATATGATAGCTTATAATTCTAATAACAGACCTTCAATAATACTACGGTATTTACATATTAATATCAGTTGGTCGTTAAAACAAGTGATTGGTAGCACAAATGTCGTCATGTGAACAACTGGAGGTCAGAGGTTATACACAGGTCATTATGGCACAAAACGTTTTTTTTTTTCTATAAGTTACTTCTTCATTTCGCCCATACATGGATCCTACGTTATCATGCACGCAGTATTGAGTCCCATTTTTAGAGTCCGTATAGGCCTTATAAGCTATATACAGTGCGTATCAAAATAAAGTATAGTTTGAAAAATGCCACAAGATTAAAAGAAAATGAGGCATTTGTTCTAGCTGAATCAACATCTTGTCCTCCGACAACTGTAAAATCACTGGCGTATGACCACTAATAAAGACTAGATTCAGAGCTATTTTTGAGATCCAAGTAAAAACGCAGTTACACAAAGTCAATTAAAATCAAATCAACATGAAAATCACCACTTTCTTTACAAATGGTGGTCATGTGGAAGACCACAATTCCTCTGTATGCAGATTTCGTCTCTCCTCAACATGATAATCACGTCTGATGAGAAGCCTGTCCTGCCTGAGGATGTCAACTTGTGCAATTATGCACAAATACATCAGCTATTCCCAGTATCCATAGGGTGAACACAAAATCGGGGCCAAAGGTCATTAGCGAGTCATTACCGGTTAACTAAATACCTTCAAATTACCATTGCCGCAATTTACACATTACACTGATGTCACTTGCACACATATGCATCGGCTAAAGCTATTGTCTATATTATGTTGCAAACATAAGTGAAGTTCAAATGTCATTTTGGATCATTTTTGGTATGGGGTTAAATACCTATAAAATGCTGCTTCTGTCACAAATGAAATAACAAAATGATATCAATCACACATAATTGGGGTCAAATGTCATGTAAACAATTATTTCCGGTACGGGCCAATACGCTTAAAATGACTTTCTGCCACAAATTACATTGCAAAATGAGGTCTCTTGCGCATATACATTGCTGTGCATGGACCCTATACACATCATATAAAATAAGTATCCCTTCATTACGAGATAATAGCTCAGAAGGTTCAATACCTCAAATTCCCTATAACATTTTCAATGTAAACATCATTGATTTCAATCACGATTTTCTCATACATGGAACTCTCACATTGTAAAGACATTATTATCAATAAATATTGATTCCCCAAATGACTAATATTTCAACATAAGATTTTTGTTTCGTTTTAAACCCCTGAAGTGTAAAGACCACAATTTTACAGTGCGCCCTCCTTTTATGAGACTAGATATAGGTACACCGGCTGCGTGGGAAATCGATATGCAGAGGATGAATTTGGGGTGCGTTTTCATCAAAACTATAACATAATGGTAGAAAACATGTCATTTCTGCATGTTACTCTGAAATTTGCATATTTTTGGCTATACATCTTGGCATTTTCAGAGATTTTTAATCATCCTTTTCAGATGCCCTCCACAAAAATGATCCCATTGGTTTTTTCAAGCACTGCCTATCTCTACACTCTCAGAACATTGGTGAAAAAATTGTAACCAACTTGGTTAAAATGTTAACCAACCATGTATTTACAGGTGAACAGCCCAACAGTTGGTTATATTGTTAACCAACTTGGGTTGGTTAACAATATAACCACAGGTTGGTTAAAAACATTGACCAACTGCTGGTTAACATTACGGTAACCAACCAGTTGGGCAAAGCATGTTGGACAAAATATAACCAATAGTTGGTTAAACACTATGAATGGGAAGTTCATTTCATTGTTCATATTTTAACCAATTGGAGACATTTGAAGGCAGGAAATTATATTATAAACATTGTATCGGGTATAACACTTAGTTTAAGTGTGTGCGAGGCCAGACTGTGAGCAAGACTTACGATGCTTTATCGACGACAACTACCACCACAACCGGTAAAGCTTAAAAGCTTTACCGGTTGTGGTGGTAGTTTTCGTCGATAAAGCATCATAATTCTTGCTCACAGTCTCGGCCTCGCACACACTTAAACTAAGTGTTATACCCGATGAAATGATATACGTTATAATATAATTTCATACCTTCAAATGTCTCCAACAGATCTTGAAGACCCCGATCCACCGCTTTGCAGCAAGCCACTCATATCGGCCATCTTGTTTTCTGAAATGCATTTTTGCCCAACACAATGACCAATCGTAGTTCGCAAAGGAACACCATGTGACCATGGTTGGGCAAAACCATACTTTGCCCAACTTTATTGGCGGGAAAAGGATGTTTTTTACCCAGGTTTGTGTAAATACCATATTGACAGGTTTGACCAACCATGTATTAAACTGTATTTTGCCCAACTTAAAGAATCTTAACCATTGTTGGGCATTTTTTAACCAACTGTTTTCTGCCCATTCATTTTTTATCCAATGTTCTGAAAGTGTAATTAGTGGTATTTAATCAAAATCTACGCATCAAAATCAAAATAAAACCCATGTTTGTTCTTAAAATGTTGATGCCCTCATTTGTCTTAATAGCCCATAATTTGTTGCTATGGTTATTTTTTGGGTGAAAAAGGTGCCTGCCTATTCAAAGGCTGCACCTAAACTCGTTGAAAATGTGAGCTTGTTGGTCACCGCGGGTTATCCTTGACCGTTATGTAGAGAATGTAATGGTCCACTGATTTACTGGATAAATACTCTACACCACGAAATGCGAATTTAGATAAGCAACAAGATGATTAACATAGGATATGATTTAAAAAAAAATATGACTGGGAGCCATAAAAAACACTCACAAGCTATGGTGACGTTTTGAAGTATGGGCTATTTTTAAATTCTGTACTTTTGTTCAACCTACATATTCTTCTTCTTTTCTCTTTGACATTATCGTCGGCTTTTATCTTCTTACTCTTCAATATCATTTGATTTTAGCTAGGAATGCTAGGAAATAGCGACGTTAGTGCTGCCGTATGTTATATAAAGATATAAGCCTATATTTAAGGGATGCGATCAAGCAAAATGAGTCGGATGTCGGGAATATTGATTTTTAAAAATATACAATAATAACATTCAACTTTCTTTGTATTTTATTGTTCTAAGCAACACTAAAATGACCATAACTTTCGAACCGTAAGTCTAATTATGATGGGGTCTTCAGCAAAATAACGCTCGGAGAATAGCTCATTGCATTGTTATCGACATCAGACTCATTTTGCTTGATTGCATCACCAAGGTTCGTGGGAAATGTGTTTCCATTTAATATGGGAAAGGCATGGAAATCACAACCTTACCAATATTCTGAATATCTAACCATACTTGGAAGCCTTCATGTTGAAGTTTATCTTTCAACGTTATCATCCTTTCCTGGGTGTCCCATTGGTAGCTTATCATCACATGACGACCTGAAATAACAAAAGAGCCACATATTAATTGTTAATCATTGATTTATTTGAATGACCCACAAAGGTTTGCCAATTACGCCGTAGACTTGCATGTCATGTACAAATTGTGCAATGATCCCCACTGAGCTTTCCCACTTCATGGTTCGATGTCGTTGTAATAAAGCGAGTGGTATGAAGGGACACTATTTTTCCCAGTTTTAACCATTTACCTTAATAGTAATACAATGATATTGCAGTTTTATGGCTAATGAGTGAATGTTCTTAGTCATCCAGTAGTTTCAAACAGAGTTTTGGAATTAAATCTAATACTGGAACTTACTTTTTGCAACTATTGCGACGTTGCGTCTGGAACTCCGCTTCAATTTATCTCATGCATGGGACCGGGCCATCGGGTCGATACCTAGCCGTCTATCACGTGACCAGTCCAACGGGTCAGTTGCCTGATGAAGTCTGGTGGTTCCAGACGCAACGTCGCAACAGTTGCAAAAAGTAAGTTCCAGTATTAGATTTAATTCCAAAACTCTTTTATGGCTAATGTTTTACCACTCTCGAGATAAATCATACATATGAGGTGGAAATAACACGCTTTGTAATCAAGCCTTTGGATCTCCTTCACATAGTGATAGAACCCAAACCATTTCACTTGTGTTTCTATCTTATTTGCCTCAATATTTGCCCCGGATATTTGCGTGCAAACACGGCTAGGCTACAGTACCCCGACCCGCCTTAAAGGTTCACGACGCCACGTGCGTAACTTTCCAATTGTATAAGGAATCGGATATTAACGTTTGCACACTATTTTATGTGGGAGCTGGGAGTACACCAGACCTATCAAATTGCATTCTGAATACGCGGAATGTCCTCCTGGTTATATCAAATCATTTTGATTTTTTGAAATTGTGGATATAATATAAATTCTTTACAGTGTATAATGCATATCATGTTTCATGACCTTACCATGCTTTCCTGGGACACCCTCGTTATCTTCCTCTTTGCTGTCAGCTGTAGGCCTATGTTCAACGTCTAAAAGAGAAAGGAAACCACCCACTGTTAAAGTGAACCCTAATCACAATTTTTAGATACAGAGCAGTTGAGCTGAATTACTCATTGTGCCCATCCGTTCATTATTTCGTTGGTAACAAACGCCCTGTAATTCATCGCACAAAACGCAACGCGAGATGTGTCAGATATATGCAGCTATTACATCTGGGCGTGGGCCGTTTGGGGGTATATTTTATTCATAGACATCACATATAAATATTATAGGCCTATTAATATTATATCTGGGTGAATGGCGGCTTGGTGTTTTGCATTTTGTCAAAATTATTTTTACTGAAAAATTACGAACATTGCACTTTCCTTTCCATTACAGACATGTTGTAAAGTATTATAAAGCTTATTTGTGAATAGTCAAATATATTTAAGAAACTATTTCTGCTGAAGACCCCGGGTTGGCATATAACTTGTATTTTAGCTCATAAGGGTCACTAATTCGTTACAATATGTCGCCATCTTTATATTTATAGACAACTTGGCTTATTGTGGTCATCTAGTAGACTTTCTTACCATTCCTATATGTTTTCCTAACAACAGTTTGTCTTTAAAAATTATTTGTACTGAAAAATGACGAACATTGTACTTTTCTTTCCATTACAGACATATTGTAAAATATTATACAGCTCATTTGTGAATAGTCCAATATATTTCAGAAACTATTTCTGCTTATGACCCCGGGTTGATATTGTATTTTAGCTCCTATTAAGGTCACTTATTCGTTACAATTTGTCGCCATCTTTATATTTACAGACGACATGGCTTGTTGAGGTCATCTAGTAGACTTTCTTACCACTCGTGTATGTTTTCCTAGCAACAGTTCGTCTTTTAAAATTGAACTTCGACGTAATCGGGGCGAAAATTCTTGCCACGTTTTTTTTTTTTTTTCGGGGGGGGGGGTCCAGTTTGTTTTTCAGAACGTGTGGTTCAGCCGTGTCTAAGACCTTTAGGAATAATGAAATGGGGCACTAGCTTAATTGCCTTCTCTTCATTTTGGGTGGAGCTGGGCAAATCGATCCATGTTCCGATTTGGTGTAATTTGGCAAACATTAAAAAGTAATGTAAACCAGACGACGATATCCTTCCGTCCAAATGGAAATTGTGTCCATATCTGGGAGCCCATTCATTCGTACGCTACTATTAGCAGAGTCGAGTAGCCAAGTTGCATCCTCGACGCAAGATCGCAGCAGTTGAAGGAAGTTTCTGATTATAAGAGATGACGGTGATGATTTACTATTATACACCCTGTAAATCCCTATGTACATGACATTATTTTTCTTACGTTTTCCTTAAGACGCTGGCAGAATTGGCAGTGATTTAACGCAATTCATTACAATGTTTAATGTATTACACGATCTTACCTTGCTTCTTGGAGCCATCCTCTTTATCTTCCTCTTTGTTTTCAGCTGTATTTATATTAACATATAAAAAACAAAATCAAACTATAAACCCGTTTTTAAAGTATATCGTACTGGTATCGAATATGTCATATTTGTGCGCCCATTCTTTATATCCCGAAAATTAGCTGCGCAGCCATTCCAAGTTGCACCAATGGCCCATGATCGCAGTAGTTGGAGTAAGCTTGTGACTCGAGGCTTGTGATGATAAGGTGATGATACCCTAATATTAAATGTACGATCATTATGCCCTCTGTAAATCCCCATGCACAAGTATTTTCTCCTGTTTTCGCTGGATAAATAATAGGCAGTATCGCACAGTAATTCTTCACAGTGTATAATGCACGTCATGATCTTACCATAATTTGCTGAGCCACACCAAGTTGTATAAATGCCCCAATATCGCATTAATTGAGGAAGCTTGTGATGATGGGGTGATGGTACCGTAATATTCTACGATTATTCACCCGGTTAATTCCCAAACACATTTTTTTTTTCGTTTCCGTAAGATGCTGGAAGAATAATCATCAGTCATATCTTACGGCAATTCTTTGCAGTATACAATGTAAATCATGATCTTACCTAGCTTTTCTATGTCATCGGTTTTATCTCCATCTTCGCTTTCGGCTACAACGTGTACAACGTCTAGAAGAGAAAAACAAACCTCTGTGTAAGTGATAACCTCAGTGGTAATTGTAGTTTAAAAATGCATCGTATCCTTTCATTGACTCATTCGTTAGTAACAAACGCACGGTAAAACGACACACAAAAAGTGAGATGTATAGTGGGTGAGATGTATGCAGCGAGCACATTTTTATAAGTACGCATATATTCGGAGGGGTGGATTTTTACTTTGGTTGGCGCAGGACAAATCATCCATGTTCCAAATTGGTAAACACCGAATATCAGTCTGATCAGACTCTTCCGAACATTTTGATACATGGAATTGTTCATTTGAAACGTCTATCCAACGACGCGAAAATGTCATGAGGCAGGCCCTTGTATTTAATATGTCTATATCTGCGTGCCCATCTCTTGTCACGCGAATAATACCTGGTCAGCCACCTGGCCACGCCAAGTTGCATGAATCGCAGTATTTGCAGGAAGCTTGTGAAGATGGGGGTCACCGTATGGTTTGAATATTCATTGGAGTGTGCTGGGAGATGGTGTCATCAAAATATGCTTTCCATGAGTTCCATTATGGTGCTCATAATGTAGTGAACAAGCCTAAATGGCGGTTTTAAGGAGACTGAATTTGAGGGTTTTTTTTTGGGGGGGGGGGGTAAATGTATGACTTCCTGAACATTGTTCTCATATAATCAAATTTATTGAATTTTGAGGTCATAATTATGTACTGAACCTAAATACCAACAAGTGTTGATCAGAACTGAAATGCACTTGTAATGTACCAAATTTTAATGTAGGATGAGCTTTTGAAAAAACGGCTCATAAAAGTGATACGTACTCAGAAAGTTTGAAAGGCGCCCTGGGGCCAAGTGTTATAAACTTACTGTACACACATAAACAGCATGAGTTCATTGGACAAATAGTACAATAATTTTTGTACCGTAAGTTTCTAACATTTGACCCCAGTGGGGACATTATAATATTATAAGCTCCGCTTCGCTCATTTGCAAAAAATGGTACATTGCAACTGTATTTCAGCTCTAACGAATGCCAATGGCTGACAAAGTTTAGGAAATATCACCTTAAATCCCAATACATTTGATAATAACAGAACAATGATGAATGAAGTCCGAAATATTGTGTCCCCCAAAAAGCTCAAATTCAAAAAAAGGAAATGATGCAAGAAATTCCAGGAACCTAGTTGTTTGTAATAAAAGCTCCAAATGTACCATGTTAATTTCTTCGTGCGCCATAACAACTATCCTCAAATTCTCAAATTAATGAAAACTGCATATTTATGTTCTGAAGACACAAAAATAGAAACTGTTTTACCAAATTTTAAGAATTAGTATCTCATTACTATTTGTATACTTCCAAAATTCGTTCAAATGTTAAACTAACATTTTGATAACGATGGCGTTTCCGAAACAAAATATGTTTTACCTTGTTTTCCCTCAGTGTGGTCAGAAGCCCCGTCAGATTGGCTGTCCGCTTCTGTCTGTAATAGATCAAACAGAACTTGTTCAATATAGGATTTACTGGCGGAATATCTTGGCCATAACGTAATATATCATTGCTTTAATTTGCAGCAATAAGACCACTGAGATATTTATATATGTGACGTGTCATGTCAAAATGAGACACTTTTGGGCAGGATCGTAAATGGAGAAATAGCCAAAAATATGCCCGAGGTAATTTTTTCACAATTTCGGTTTGTTGCGAATTTGTGATGTTAATAATGTTTTAAATATTGTCTGATATTTTCAGACTGGAATATAACTGACATCTTGTATTTTTTGAGACATTTTTCAAGGTAATTCCTACTCTCAACATTGTCAATATCCAATTTTATGATGCCATAACTTACGAACTCAATATCTTCGCTTAGGAATGTCCGATTTCATTGGAGAAAACGGTGTTGTGGGGCAAAATACCCATATATTTAAGATATGTAAAAACCTCAAATTTGATAACCTGCCCAAAAGTGTCTCCTTTTGACATGACACGTCAAATATTCTACGCTAATTTAGTACTGTTGTCTTGAGTTTTGCATTTTTATTGCCTTTGTTTATGTTTAACCTTTTGCCGCCTTTTATTTGGCTTCAGCTTACTTTGTTTTCACTAGCAACTTTTTCGAAGTCTTCTGTTAGTGCCTTAGCCAGATGAAGATGTTTTGTTTCATCCCGCAGTGCACCGATGAATGTATTGGGCCAGGTTTCGTCTTCGCAGTGAAGCAACAATTGTAACAGTCTTTTGACTTTCTGTGTTCTTGGGTCGCTTGATTCTTCAATCTCTGTGCACATAGCAGGTGCTAGGCATTGTAGGCGCGACGCCAATATTCTAGGATCCATGTAGGCTTTCAATACTTCCCATTGGCGCTTCAGAACCACCCTCCATCTCACGATGTCTTCAGACACGCCTATTAAAGTGATGAATTTAGTTCAGTGTAAGTCTGAAATCACCATGCAATATGCAGATTATTGGGACAATGTTTGTTTATTTATTTATTTATTTATTTATTTATTTATTTATTTATTTAAATAGGCTAGAAAGCCTAAACAAACAAAAAGTGAAAACACTACAATAAAAAATACAAAAAAATACAAACAAAAAAAATACAAAAAGGTGCCAAGGCAATATGAGAATTTGATGTAAGCCCGACACATAATAACAAAAGAAAGAAAGACATCAGGAAAGAGCAGCACCTGACATGGATTAAACAAGCATGATTATTGATATTGCTCATGGCCAATATGAACTGATATCCCTCCAGAGTCGTATAAAAATTCTCACACTAATATGAATGATTCATGTAACCACTTACCAGGTTCAAATGTCTCATTGCCGGAACCACCGTTTGAATGCTGCAAATATAACAATTGAGATGATCAGTGACGATGGTAAACGGGTTAAAATCGCAGTGACCGATCAGTAGATCACTGCCGATTTCTTTATTACGTGATGTAGTATAATGTAATTAGGCATACATATATCATCAATGTAATGCATATTATGCATTCTGCTGGTCGGTATTATGGCGAGTATACAGTAATAACATCTATTTTGCAACCGCACTCTATTATATCATGTATAAGATTTACACGTATAGTAAATGAAATAAGGTAATTATCAATGACTTTTTCTATACCACAGAGAATACATTAAGTGTATTCATACCTTTGTTTGACATTTTTGCATCAGCTCCTCTACGGCTATCAAGGCATCCTCATTGGTTACAAGACTTAGCCGACTCAGCAATTTGTGCAGCATGCCGATCGTCATCTTCATTTTGTTCTTTTTGCACCAGATCTTGATTATGTTGATGGTTGGCTGTTCCTTTAGATCAACTTCGTCCGGTTCGATCTTCAGTGCCTTACCGACTGCCCTGTAGTCTTCTTCCCATTCCTCGTTGATTCTGTCTAGTCGTCTGAAACATCTTGTGACTACATCCATTGGAAGCCACTCATATCCACATTCTGCTCCAAATTCTTGTAAGAACATCTCATCGTATCCTGGAAACAATATCTTGGTCACCTCTTCTTGCTTTCCATATTGATGCAAGGGGCTATTCACCCTTTCTGCTTGTACAAGATTGTCCCTGGTATAGGTCAAGACATCGTCAAGATTCCTGCTTGTCTTCAGCGAGTCTTGGCTGATGAAGTTTACTTTAAAGCTAGTACCTGGTGATTTCTCCGTAACTTCTGATTGGATAAGATCAACAGCTTTCTCAAGACTGGTGCTACATGCCTCGATGTCATCTTTGTCAGAACACATGGCAGCGATGTTGATGGCGCGTTTAATCTTCGTCATCTGGACCAGGACTTTTACAGCACCATCTTCATAGATCACAGCCGAACGAGAAACTCTCGGGTATTTGTTCTCGTCGAGAAGTTTTTTCTGCACAGAGGGATACACATTGGGGTTAAAAATGTCGATATCAGCTACGCATTCTATGCTTTTTCCTCTCACATAAGTATTTTCTGCTTCCCAAACAATCTCTGGTGCGTCCGTTGGAAGTTTTCCTGGCCATAGGTACATGTTGTCCTTCGTCTTGTGAACCAGGTCCATATGACCTAAAAGGCCAAGAAGTTGCGAGGTATCTATTTCATCAGTGAAGAAAGCGGAGAGCTCTTCCAGTGAGTATTGTGTCTTGTTTGGAAGAACTGGGAACTGTGTTTCAAATTCCTGTCCGGCAAAGGCAGCTCCGATGACATTTGTTGTAAACCAATGAGTATCAAGGATAACCTGATCTTCATTCTCTACAAATTCAGCCCAATAAACCTGTAAATACAAAACAATACTATACAGTAAGCCAAATAATTAAGGTACCAGTTACGTTCACCCGCTGTACGTATATCCTCAACAAAGGCAGATATGTCATAATTGAAACCAACAGCCAATAGCTGCATCTTTTAGCTCGAATTTAAGTGTGAATATAGATAAGGACCACACAGTCGACGGAAGAAGGGGGTCAGCAAAATTCACTCATATTAGGTCTGTGACATTCTTATCATAAACTCATTCTCCCAGTGCAGTAAAAAAATCAAAGTGTTTTTACTTTAAGAAAAAAGCTAAATTAAAAAATATGCATATTTCACAATATGACATATCGCCATTCCTTTCTTCTTCCAGATTTCGTACTAACATTGTAAAATAAGATTGTCAATAGAGTTATCTTGATAATATCTGAAATATGAAATGTCAGTGTTTCTAATTTTGGGAAAAAAGTGTGATGCCTTTTCCCTAAAACGTGATAAAACGTGATTTTTTGGTCCAAAAGGGATAAATTTGGATGCTCATTTTTGTGGTTGGACAGCGACTTCATGGGTACAATCAACACACTTTGGCCCCACATAAGCAAAAATAAAAACATTGTGTTCTGGCTTGCTGATGCTAGAAACACTACAGCAATGTTTGCATTGTTTACAAACTCAATGTTCCCTTTAGTGTGTATATAGACAAGGACTATATGGTCGAGGGAAGAAGGGGGTCAGCAAAATTCACTCATATTAAGTCTATCACATTCCTATGATGAACTTATTCTCCCAATGCAGTAAAACAATCACAGTGTTTCTAGTTTAAGAAAAAAGCTTGATTAAAAATATGCATAGTTTACCAATTTTGTCCCGCTTACTAATACACGTTTCTTAACATAAATTATGGGTCTCACATTCCTTTCTTCTTTCAAATTTCGTACTATGAGATTGTCAATAGAGTTATCTTGATAATATCTGTGAAATATCAGTATTTCAAATTATGGAAAAAAAAAAACTGAGTTTCCCTAAAACGTGATTTTTTCGGCCCAAAAAGGATAAATTTGGATGCTCATTTTTTTGGTTGGACATCAACTTCAAAGGAACCTTTTATTATAGGAAGGTTAGGAAGGTTTTTTATTTCAAACTCTAATGGTGACCCACAGGTCAAATTGCTAGAATTGTACATTAAACACACCTAAACAGACACAATGCAACTTGCAGGCAGCAGCTTAATCAGCGCCAATATTGCAACATTGAAACAAACAACTATACAAACATCCAATCCAACCCAACCACATCCCCCAAGTAGGCAATGAAGATAAAGTGCCTTGCCCAAGGACACAACACGTTGGCTCGAACTCACAACCTATGCATTATGAGTCGGGCGCCTTATCCACTCGGCCACACGTGCTCCACAAATAGGTACAATTTTATAGGTACAATAAACACAATTTGCACCCACATAAGCAAAAAATAGAAACACTGTGTTATTGGCTTGCTGATGCTAGAAACACTACAACAACTTGAATGTTTGTATTGTTTATAAGCTCAATATTCCCTTTTAACGGGCATTGAAGGCTCCTCATGGGAATAGATTTTTTTCAAGAACTTCAGTAAACATAAGCTTAGGAATAGAGATGGAGTTGGAGAATTGCTCCGCCCCTATAATGATTTTAGTCAGGCTTCGGTTTTTGCCGTTTTTGTCAGTTATTTAAACCAGCAAAAATGGCAAACTTAAATAAAGTCCGTCAAATATTAAAAAGTAACACAGAAAGCTCATAAACAGTAACACACAACTTAAACTAATGAATCATCAAACATATTTTTTGTCTCGCCAAGTCCTTTAAAAGCAAAACATTTCGAATTTGATATAACACTTTCAGGTAAGTGCCGGCACTACGAGAACAATGAAAAGCCATGCCTTTAATTTCTTAATATGTCACGTATAATGACAAAATCTGGCCTTATTACACTCAGGAAATAATTTTTGTTACTTAATAATTCGTTTTGAGATGAAAACAGTAAAGTATTTATCACTTTTTTAGTTTGTCATTTTTGCGGCAAAAAATGTTTTTTGCCAAGCGGAAAAAACCGTGGATAAGACCATGTTTTTTTTCACCTGCGGCAAAAACCTGCGAACCCTGATTTTGCTGAAGACAAAACACCTTCCCCCACCTGTTAAATGCAATTTGAAGGGATAATCCAGTTGCAAATCAATTAATGGTTTTCTTTCATTGTTTTGTTTAAAGATTATTACCTTGAAAAACATCCCAGGACCCTCCCTTACCATGACAGACAATTTCCCCACCCATTAGATACATATAGTCCATTGAAATTGTGAAAACACAAATCGTCACCTTAATTTTGGTCTGTCACACAAATCGTCACAATTATCACTAAACACAAGGTTGAAATGATGGCTACCAGAGGTTTTTTTTTTGTCTTTGCCCTTCAGATGCGCCACTGAACATGTAAAATACCTACACCCCCCCATACAAAGACCATGTACATGTAGATTAAGAAGATATATAACTTGACAATGTATATCAAATCAGAAATGCAATCCTGACATTTTTGCAATCTTCACCGGAAAAGAGCATTTCGTATTAAAGACCGCCTGGCGCCTCCACCCAGGCTAATTCATTTAATTGAATCCCTAAGATTAAAAATTCAGAATACCTAAACGTATTCAGGCTTGTCATATTTAGGCCATATACAGTACAATAATTACTAATTTTGAACAAAATAAAAAACAAATCAAAAACAACATGCAAATAAGCTGGCGCAAATATTAACCTAAAGGTGCATATAATGGGCTGACTCCACCCTGACATTGTTTTAGTTGAGCCGCTATAACGTTTGAAGTATTTGTGCTATATTAAAAGTTAAGGTTTCAATTTAAAGCACTTACTAATAGCATTAAGTTGACATATAATTTACCTATGTAGGTATAGTAATTAAACAATTCAACATTTTTGCAAAACATTATGTGCAAATGTCCGGGCCCAAATCACAACGCATGGCCACAAACAAACACAAGTATGCACATCTAGATTCCAACTCAAGTTTTTTTCAAAGATGTAAATGTAATTAACTTCACTCGAGAATCATCATTTCCTCTCTTCATGGCCTTATAGGGTCAGCTTATGTTGTACTAGTGTTAAAATATCCAAGTAATCTGAATTAGTTCATTCGGTATAATTTATTGTAGAAGTATTATTTCCATCTGGAAACACTGTTAAGTTAAATATTAAAACACATTTTTTTAAAAGATGTAATTAATTTACCCGAGAATCATCATTTCCTCCTTTCATGGCTCTTGTAGGGTCAGCTTATGTTGTACTGACTAGTGTCATATTAGCCAAGCAGCCTGAATTAGAAGTATTATTTCAATATAGAACACTGTAATTTTAAGCTATTTTAGATATTAAAACACATTGAGTAAATGTTTCTTGTAAAATAAACTTGACTTTTATTTGAATTATAATATTTGAATATTATTATTTAAATTTGAATGCAATCCACTATTCTGGTTTAAACCATTTTGAATGTTATTATACCAGTAGACCTAATTACTTTTGACTTTAAAGTGCTTTTAAACTAGAAACACTAATCAACAAACTTTGTTTGTTGTTGAATATGTTGAAATAGATCCAATCTTCATTCATGAAAGCTTTATAATATTGTTGACAAAATCCGGATGATCCTGTATAAATAAGACTTGGATATCTTGAAATGTTTTATGATTTTTGACGCAGTATTTTTATAACAAAAAAAAAAAAAACACAACGATTTTATTTTACAACCGCGTGGGGGGCTATGCCTGTTTGTTATAACCAGGATACAAACTAACACCAGCATGACTGTCCAGCAGAGAACAGCAGGCATGATCACTTTTTGACCTAAAAATTAGGAAAAACTAGGAAAATAACGTTCTTTCTATTAAAAACTAGAAACACTGCAAATCCCTTATACGTTCTTTCTATTAAAAACTAGAAACACTGCAAATCCCTTTGTTCATGAAATATGACAAGAAATGAGTTAGCTATATACTGACAACAAATGGATGTGAAAATATTAACTTCTACATGTTAGCAGTGCCATATGTCTTTGTTCTTGATTTTAAGAGTGTGTTTCAGAGGTGTTCAATTCACGAAAATCAAAGGTTTTGTAAAAAATAATCTAGAAACACTTAGAATGTGTAATGCCCACCATTGATGTTGGTATACCTAAAGGTAGTCAGGGACTTCATATGAAAAACAATTGCAGACTCCCTTCTTCCGAAATATTTTCAAATCGTATGGTGGTTAACTATATTTACACTTAAGACCGCATTCGTTGACATTGTTCAAGAAATAAAGACACCACGATCCAAAAACCCAAGGAAGATGCAAATTTAAAAGTTGCAGTTTGCCACATTGCATGCCCTATTGATTTGTACACAAAGCGTTCGCGAACAAGAGAACTAGCGCCGTGCTTTCATTGATTAGAACACAAAAGTGCAACTTTTTATTTCGTATTTTCATTCGTTTTGGATCACCGTTTCTTTAATTCTCATTAAATTTCAAGAAATAAGGTCTTAAATCAGAGCTAAAGAGTACATGCATCGGCTGCTTTTCTAATTTTGACACATTTGTCTTTATTTAGGATATACAGGGGTGAACAGCACTGAACGCAATTGCTACCTTAATTATTTTGCTTACTGTATATTATTATAGGTGTATTTTATTTCCCCAACAACGTTTGTTACAGCACTTTCTTATCATATTTAAAAAATCGATCCTAAATACGACCTTCTATCTCCTCGTCTTTATTTGTTAATCCCTTTTCGCCAGCCCATAGGGCTGGTACCTGTTTCTGAGATGGGGTTTGTGTACACTAAAGATTAGCTAAGTTTATAGCCTTCTTCTATTGGTATGAATTATTTTTTTTACTTCTCGTGGTAGAAATGTTTTTGATGTCTGCTAATTCGATTTGCAAGGAAAAGAAAGTATGTTTTGCCGTTTCAACGAACGAAAACGATTGAGTATTGCCAAAGTTATGTTTGAATTAATTATGACTTAAAAAGTTATCATAGGATATGCCTACACATATAAACATAAACTTGTTCAGCAATCAGCATATCAAAAAAATGACATGGTCAAAGCGGGGGAATGATCACGAGGTCATATCAGTGGACTGCTGAGCATAGCATGATGTTTGGTTGCCTGTGAGTGCATAATTGATATGTTGATAACAGATCAATCAAAATCTTCATTATATGGACCACATTGAAGTCAAAGTAATTATCTATCCTATCCTGTATCGTTTTATGGATAAAATTGACTCAAAATGTTATTGATGATATTATTGCTATCTTTAACATCAGTTTTGTCTTTTCAACGGGAAAAATCCGATTGAAAATAAAGTTTTTAGGGGCTAGCTATAATATTGAACAATATATCCCATATTTTGACATGCACTTATAGAAAATAAAATAAATTATTGTCTTACTTTATAAATTATAAATACTGTAAAATGACACATAACTAAAGTGAGGCCAATTTCTATCTTTTTATTTGATTCATAAAATTACATTCAACAAAATGATTGAAGACTGAGAAAACACACAATGCAGACTATTACAGAATGGAGTAGGTTAGATGCCATGTCCATAGCTTTGCAGGAGTTTCGGACTAACAATCAACACATTCAAAAAATACAGTTTAAAAGTGAAGATTGTAGTGAATGATCAGTCCTTTATCATGTGCTTGCCACTATCTACTTTATAGTAAACTATACATTGCGAAATAATTTAAAATAAAATGTGCATGTAAGTTGAGTTAACATTTTTATTTTTTATTTATAACATTCGGCCGAAGCCAGGCTAATCCCAATAGTGCTCAGAGGCTACTAAATTTAAGGGACGCCATCCGGATATGACGGGACAGGGATATGGGAAGAGGTCCGATTTTAGATGCAGGAGGAAAACCGGAGCACCCGGAGAAAAACCTGTGAGGACGAGCATGGATCGGCAACCAAACTCACATGTGGCGCCGCGGGGAATTGAACCTGGGCCACAGTGGTGAGAAGCGAATGAGCCCTCCCCATACCCTAAACAGGTATTTTGTCATGTTTTTCCCACCCTAAAGAAGTATTTTAAAATCAAGTCTGAAATCATACCCTTTTCAAGTAAGCCTTCATTAATGTTTTGCATAATTATGCAAATTAACTAACAACTGCAGTGTATTTCTTGATTTTAATAATAAGCATGGGTAAAAAGCAGTAAAGACAAACATACAGAACAATTTGGAGTAATGAATTAAAGAGTTGACAGGAGTTATAGGAGTTAATGTTTTTGCTGTTTCAGTGTGCATGTTCTCACCATTGATGGTTTGGTGAACTGTCATGTAACATGGATGTAAGCGTGATCCTAAAAAATGCCTTTCACGGTGACCCAAACTATTTACAAGACCTCTTCTGCATTGAGGCTGGCCTTCCCTTTTAAAGGGAATTTTTATTAAACAATAAAACTAATATCTACATGACATACCTCTCCCATCAAGTGGAGATATTTTGTGGCTGATTGGAGTGTATCCTCATCCATTCCCGGATATTTCTTCTTGACTCTCTCGTGGTAATCCTGCCAACTGATTACATGCACACCATCATCACGCCAGGGTTTGATTATCTTTTGCATCTTTTCGCACAACTTTGGAAGTTTTTCCGTTCCCTGAAAGGATTAGTAAGTAGAGTTATGAAGGAATCGTATTTATACAAAAATAAGTCTAAATTTCTAAATTAATGAAGAGTAAACGAATTAATTTGGTATTTCTGCCCAATGAACTAATTTGTTTGTTAGTCTGATGGTGGCAATGGCTAATGACTATTTTAATGCGTTTTTGTATTAAACTTATTTCTCATTTCTACACATCAGGGTTTCTTACCACAATCTTCTGTCTTTGAGTTTTCATAACCCCTTTCAGAATCTCTATCCCATTACATTTTGCATCATGTCCATTTACAAGGATCAGCGATTCGTCTATTTCTAGAATTCCAGCATACGCATCTCGTGAGTCTTTTAGAAATTTGTTTGCCAAACGTTCTCCTTAAATAAGAACAGAATATCATTTCAGAATAAGCACGATATTTTGAGGAAGTACATATAGATAAAAAAAGATACAAATTGGAAAATGGCATGCAACGCTCAGTAGTAGTTGATAAGCGCCTCGCTGGGGAAATCGATGAGAAAAATAAGCAATAATGTTCTCCCAAATGTCACATTCAGGACTACTACGGGGAAAAATCCGAATTCAGCATACACGGAATGAAATTTATGATAAATTTACCAAAATTATCCACAAAATATTGCAAAAACAAAGGCCTCGTGCGGGTATTATAATGCACAAGAACGAAAACACTACCACGAACATAGATTCTTTTTTATAATATAAATTTGCCATTAACTTAAGTTATTTCCATCATCGTCAATGGGTGATATACACAATTCTACATTCTTCACTCATACCTCCCGACCCTGAGATCCCCCACCGGGCCCCCCTCACACAAACGAATAAACGTACTAAAACACAAGAAATTAGCATTAATTGTCGATACTGTTATTGATCAGAGCACTACTGTAATGCTCCATGATTACCATTATGTTAAACATAATGAATCCATTGTCTTAAATTACTACATAGATCAGTAGATTTGAATCTATTACAATAGGACAGCCTACACAGAATACGAACGCAGCAACTAGGGAGCTACGAAAACTTGAAAATCTTTAACTTTTTTATTATTATTAATATTTTGTATTATTGATAAAGAACAAGAAAATTTGAGAACGTAGATTGGCCCAGCCTAGTCACCCCATGCCAATCTGGTGTTCGATTCTCCCTCCCGCCAAAATTTCACGTGCCAAAAGACCTTCCCATCCAGAATACTAACCAGCTTGACCACAGCAAAAAAAAAATATAAAAATTGTGTGTAGTAGGCTCCAGCTACCGACGTGAAGTAATCTAACCCCGGAACAACCCTTCACAATCTCATTCCCGATGACGTAATCGTGAAGAAGTTTAATTTATTCTAATTCAACGAGGGCAGTATGAACCGAATAAACTTGAATTCCGATTCAGTAGCGTGCAGTAATATATTTATTATATCATGGGTGCATTTTACTAAACTTTCAACACTCGTTATTGAATTATATCCGGTTTTTTTTTACTAGTAGTAACTTTACGAAGGGTCACCGTAGTCGTACTTTAAATAGTGTATAAATCTGAAGAGCTACGATGCCATTGACATGTACCCTTCCTAGGAAAATTGTCACCAAGAAGGCAGGGGACGAGGCCTGGTTTAAAAGCAAATGTTGGTTAGCTGTCAGAAAGAAAACCGAAAAAACAACACAGTAATGACGCTAAGAGACTGTTGCAGCAGCTTGTACCTGATGGCAAAACATCTGTTCCAGACCAATCGCCGTCACACATTTGTTTCGTTTGAACCACTAAGGTCAGATTAAAAACAAATAGACGCGAGCATTAGATTTATACTGCGCGTTTGCTCATGAAAAAGTGCAGAAGTTTAATATTATTTTCTATTTTCTATTTTATTTTTCCTTTTAACGAAAATCTTGTTGAAAATCTGCTATAATATTAATGTGCAGTTTCAATTTTGCTTTCGATCGAATCGGCAACTTCAAAATGTATTACATAGAGCTTAAACGCAACATGAAAACTACAAAAACATGAAATTGCAGTAGTCATGGTAGTGTAGGGTGAAATGACATTTCGAATCTATTCTGTAGGCCCTACTACATGTATAGCCTACATGGGGTGTGTTGTATGACAACACTAGAGAATTGCATATGGGTTACAATATAATACCACCAATTGGCATTGTCGAATTATAAACTATAAAATAAAAATAAAAATTCAATACCCATGGGACATGAGACAAATCAATTTATTGTTTGGCCTAAGGTAGAGAACATTATTTTCAGAAGTATTTAGTTGAGTAGCATTTTGGGCGAATTTTGTGTCTTATGGGGTTCTTTTTCTATGATCCTTTAAATGCCTGAAATGGCCTAAAACGGGCCTATAGCGCCATTTTCAGTCTATCTTCATAACCATAGACATTACATGTGAAATGGAAATGTCCATTTAAAAGAACCCCATTCAAGTTTGAAACAAAATTTTCACAAAATGCTAATTTCGCAAGTGAAGCGATCCATATTAGGGGGCTGTCATTTTCTTCAAAAGGGGGGTCATGAATATACTGGGGGGGGGGTGTCATAGAATTTTGAGGCCAGAATTGAGGGGGTGGTATTTTTTTAACAACCAAAATATGGGGGTATAGAATTATTAAGGGCTGGTGACTCAAATTTTTTTGCGCGCTGCGTGCCGATTCTTTAACTTAAAAAACCAAAATGAGCGCACAATATTTAGTTATACAATGCAAGGTTTTTGCACACTCTGCGCGCCTTCTTTACACTTACGATCAAAATTGTTATCGCGTTTCGCGCACTGTGCTTTAAGATTTTGGATGAATAATTTGTCTTGAGTGTGTATAGACGGAAGGGGGGTCATGCACATTTTCGACCCATGATAGGGGGGTCATAAAAAATTTACCCACGATAGGGGGTCGTAACAAAATGACTCTGGTCAACGACCAGAGTCATGACCCCCCCCCCCCCCCTGCCGAAGAAAATAATATCCCCTTTAGGAGAGACCCGCAGCCAAAAAATCAACACCTCGCAGGGGTATGACCTATCTCCAGTGTACAACAGCTTGCTGACATCAGTGAAACCAACTGGCAACTGTAGTAGAAGATCTTCTAGAAACACTATCTCAGCAGCATCTCACACACTATTACCCGCTGAGGAAGGAACCAGTTGGTTCCAAAATATTTGGGAAAATAACCGGGTGAGTGCAGTTGAAAGTTTTAATCTTTTTACTTCTTGTGTGTATCGCTGTTCGTCTTACATCAGCTGCGTAAAACGATAATCATGATAATAATGTGATCGGCGCGCTAATGCACGCACTGTAGGTGCTGGATTGAAATAGCAATTTTCATCATTTCACCTCATTTGTTTGGCTCGAAATTAAAAGCGGCTTATGCGATCAGTAGCTATCAGTGAACATTTAAAGCCATATGTGTATATCCATTAAGGGAGGTTGATTTTGGAACTGGGGTCTGAAACAAGTGGAGATATATGTGAATCCATGTAGAAACACCATTGCAACAAGTCATTTTTGTTGAAACTACTGTAATTTTTGAGGAAATCCAAATATATTTTGGAAAATAAACCTGTCGAATTCGGCAACCTTGCACAATGTTATACTATGGGAGATTATAGGCTAATTTTTAAGTACTTGTATTACAGGAATTATAAACACAGCCCAAATGTTGGTTGACACTAGCAATAAGACTGATGTGTCTGTGGACCAGATGTGCTTATCCTACAAGAAAGGCTTCACCATGCTATCAAGTTCATTGTTGAAGTGTATGCAGTAAGTTGGTTTGAGATCAAAAGGGACAGCAAGTTCCATAACCAGCAACTGTACATTTTCAACATGATCCAGAGGATCAAGCTGTAGTCTGAAGAGAGCCAATCTATCGCAGGATGAACCTCAAGTACAATGCATTTGCATTGCTTCCTGAGAATGTACTGTACTCCATGGTGAAGTCTGATGATTTAGAAATGAGAGCAACTGTACTCAAGAAAGTCTTGTCTATCAGAAGTGAAGAACCAGCAAAGAAGCGCTTAAAGAAGATCACACCAATTAATACTGAAGCCACCCATTGGTCGGAACTTATCAGCTGTCTCAAAGTGGAATCTGTGAATCAGCTCTGACGTGACAGAAAACATTCCTGACCAGATGCTTCAAGAAGCAATGCTGAATGATTCCAAAGTAGAGCTGCCTGACCTGCCTTCACATTCCCAGAGTGTTGAAAGAGCTGTGAAGCTAACATCTGAAGCTGCCCACACTGTGAATGGTCTGGTCTGGAAGCAAGGCAGAATCACATCATAGCCAAAACTGTGAGTCGTCAGGTGAGACTTTGCTTCTAAGGGATCTTACACTCAACAGTATGATGACCTTGGAATCTAAGCAGAACCAGAAGTTAAAATGAAGTGGGGTAATTGAAATTGAGAACTATATATTATGTTATTGTTGATATTAGAATGACTCCTATATCTTGTATGGATAACATTTGAACAATTTTTAAGTTAAACATAATGAGCAAGAAAGTGGCATATTTTGGGGTTGAAGAGTAGGCTTACAAAAATACAGCACTCCCAGGTGTGATAAGGGGTTAAATTTGAAAATGATTTTCTGGCATCTGATACATAATGGTTATTTTTCACATCAATGGAATGAAACAGTTTTCACATTTAAAATATTGATACAAAAAAGTTGCAAAAACGTAGGAACTTAACATCACATATACAAACTTCCCATAGTACAGGCTTATTTTAAAAAATTAAAATGAATTTCCTCAACAAATGCTTGATGGTAGAATTTTTTTCTTTGCATGGTAGTTAATGTTATGGCAAGTCACAGATATCTCCATTTGTTTCAAATTAAATATCTAAAAAAAGTTGAAAATCAACTTCCCTTAATATCCATATCAAAACGATGCACTTGTCGGCTGCTACATGTGCCTCATTTCACATAATAGCTAGGAATAAATACCAGACTCATCTCAAGTGGAGGTCACTTCAAATCATCATCAAGTCACATGGTTATAAAATGTTCTCTGTATTAATAAGCCATGTGACTTGGGGATGATATAAAGTGACCCCCACTTGAAATGAGTCTGGTATTTATTCCCAGTCATTATGTGAAATGAGACACATGTAGCAGCCGACAAGTGCATCCTTTTGATATGGATTTGCTGAGGAGGACGCCCTCACTGAATTTTTTAAATACATTCTTTTACACGATTAAATTGTACTTTATTAAACCAATATAGCCTGCAAAAATCAAGACTCTAGGTGCTGTAGTTTTGTCAAAATCCGAGATTTTGAATAAAACGCCGGATTCGGCGCTTTTTATTATTACGATGGAATTATTAGTCGAACGCATACACGATGTTCATAACACACAGTACGTGCACGGCGTGCGGGACAGTGATATACACAACAAAAGGTCGTACTATAACATGACCGAAGGAGTGGTACGTATTGGCGACATGTGCGCTGGTAGTAAATTCCAATTTTCTTTGCTTTGCCGTAGTTGTTCGGCTCAAAAATAAAAGGGGATATATCTGACAGTAAAGCTAACATTTTTTGGCAAAGAAATGCTAATCTATTTTGTTTGAAAATGTTATAATATGGCTTTAAATAGGAATCAATTTTACTGCAAATCATACAGTATTGCTTTAAATACACGAGTGATGCAGTTATCGAGCGATGTAGAACATCTGTTTCAGAGATTATTGTTTACGTATGTTTTTTTATCTCTGAAAAAAGAAAGAAATAAACAAAACGTATATAAAGTTAGGTTACAATAACAGGATAGAAATGTTGTTGTTTTGTTGTTGTTGTTTTTTTTTGCCCCGGAAAGGTACCATATTAGTCATCGTGCGCCACTATTGGTGATTTTTCCGGTGAAGGCACCAGCCGAAAAGAAAGTCGAACTGAACTCTGTACACCCCAGGGAGATGATGTGTTTTGCGACACTCGAAAGTCTGAATGCGACGTTAGTACACCCCCCCCCCGATAGTGCATGATGGGAAGTAGGGATAAAGGTCTATGGACACCTAGACGAAGTCGGAGCCAATGGCGTTGTCTGTTTTGTTACATCGCCATCTATAGAGTTTTTGTCCGGCTCTGATATAGCTTTCTGAGAGGCTGCTTTGACCACACAGTATTGCTATCGACTTTTATACCTTAAAATGAGAGTAAGCCTACTTAAGCATTGATTCGTGCTTTGAGACGGGTTGCAAACAAACTAGACACCAAGGACTGAGTCACAGAGGCATCGTGTACAAAGCACAAGCATGCAGTGTCGTTATGGAATACGCATATCTGTGCTGGATTAATACTTCATCAACTGTTCTCAGCCCATTTGACAATATCCAATAGAAGTCCCAAGATTTCCATCCCAAGTTCGAGCCATAGACGCCAGATTGCTGCTGTGTCAGTGTCATACAAGATGTATATCATAGGCCAAGAACATTACCTATAACCGGTAAATAACTGGTAATAAGCTGAATTTTTCGTGATAGGTCCAGGAATATGTGTAAAATACCATACTAAAAGTCTCTTAAAATCACCTTTTTGCTCTCTCGGAAATCCAAGATGGCGTCCAAATAGCCACCATTTTCCATTTTTATCATATCTTTGCAACCAGACAAGTTAGAAATACAATTAAAGTATCCAAACATATGTTTTAAGGTATTATAAATCTAATACAAAACATTACTTAGAGTGTTCTAAACTCACAAGTAGCCAAAACTAGGATGGCGTCCAAAATGGCCGCCATTTTTACATTTTTATATCAGCTTTTTGAACCGGCATGTTAGATACACAAATTAAGTCTCTATAAATTATGTTTAAAGACACACGGTATATTTAAGTTAATAATTTCATTTGAGTTTTTAAATAATCCAGCCAATTTTTTGTCATGACTGAGTGATTATTGTCAATTGAATGTGGACAATCTCTTTGGATAGAACTCATGACTTTAGTTAACGCTTAATAATTATTCTTTCTGATAAAGCAAAGGGTCATTCAGGTATCACAAAGGTCTTTCTGCTTCAATTGCAATAGCAGTTATACATAACAAAGTGACATTTTGAAGTATAATTTAAAAGTTTTGTTTTCCTTTGTGTTGCAGGGTTACTATAGACCTTTTTCTGATGACGTCACCTAATCGATATTGGGGTCTGAGATGTAAACAAACAACACGTGCGTTTCTCACGAGTCAACGGTGTAAAACACCAAATACTGCGTATTTTCTCCTCTGTTTTGTCATATTTCACTTTAGCTTCCATAAAATAATTGTTTAAACGGACTCTGTATACTACCTTTGTTCCAGTTTGTTTTGATGCCATAAAATACATTAGATACGGAAAAACCGCGATGCTATTTAAAATTCAATCTTTGTTTTTTGTTTACTTTTTACACCGTGGCGAACTAAACGCGTACTGCGAGCTGGCAATTTCGCGCAGGACGCATAGCGTGGCGCAAAGTTGATCGCTCGCGCCGGCGCGGTATTTGCGTTTGGGTGCTGATGACTCGAATGCTGGACCCCAATATCGATTGATTGGTGACGTCTGAGAAAAAGGTCTATAGGCCTATAATATTTTCACGTTCATGTTTTTGCGTGTATTACGCGATGGCGCGCCGACAGAGTGAGTCCGCCTAAATAGTATTAAGATATGCATAGAGGAAGATGCAGCTATAAATGGGAGATACGAACTACGAAAATAGAAATAAAATAAATAATACCTTCTTTTTTGTCCGTTATTTCGTCTAGATGACTGCCAACTAGTACGACTTGAGGTATGTATTCTCTTCTCCGTGTTGCCTTTATAAATGGCAACCAATATGTTTTGATTGCCTGGAAAAAATGAATTAAAGTTTAATGATGAATTGAACACAATCTGAGATAATCTTTAAAAAAATCTTATGATGGATATTTTATGGAAACATTATTCATGGCTCATTGCAATAAGGATAATAATGAGCTAATTTGGTAATGCTTTATTCTCATTACACCAGAAGTTTATAAAATTAAAAGGAATGATTACCAAAGTGCAATTTCAAAAAGGTATAGGCCTATTAGATGAATAATAAATAAATTATTTAATGATTAAATAAATAATAAATAAATAAATAAATAAATAAATAAATAAATAAATAAATAAATAAATAAATAAATAAATAAATGCAAAAAATACATACCATCTGCTCCTGATATAACTCCCTAACATCAAACACTACCACAAACAGGGACTGGCCGACCCCTAAGAACATCCCATGGGTCAGGGCATATTCTATTTGGCCGGCACAGTCCCATAGTAAGAACTGTCCGGCTCCCTCCACTGATTGTTTGGCTATGTCTATACCTGGAGTCTTAGTATAGTCCTCGCCACCCTGTTATGGATAAAAATAAGTACCATTTGTGTGTGTGGGGTGTGGGGGTGGAGTGGATGGGGTGTGTAGGGGTGTGTTTGTTTTGTTTTTGTAATTGTTTTTTGCACACCCGTCCGTCAGATTGAGTACAGAATTATAATGCATTCGATGTTGATAAAACAACTCTGAGTGTTTTCACTTAAGGGCGTACTACACCCATATATTGGTTTGATTGGTCTAAAAAAATATTTTTTCATTTATAGCTGGGCGATATATGCACGGATCATGTGAAATAAAAAAAACTATGAAAAAAACCCGCAAAAGTGTTCTTTTTCACCTACTTGTTGTTATGGAGCCCCGTTCCCGATTTCATTATAATCGGATGGAGACACCATGACCTCGTTAACCTAACCTTTTTAACTATTTATGAGTCGGCGCATTGACGACTAAGCCAGCTTGGCAAAGACTGCCCCGCCCTTGTTGAGTCAGTTGATTGCGAGCTGGCTGGTCGAAAACACGTCTTTATTTAGTGAGTACATTTTATACAGAATCAATTTGATTTGTAGTAACTTGAAATAAGAATTAAATATATTGCAAAGAAATTAATTTATTGGTTTCAGCTAGTTATTTTGTGTTTGATCTCGGTTTCCTCTTTTGGCGTTTAACGTCATAATATTGTCTTAAAGTTGATTGGTTGATAAGGACGCTTATTTTTTAGCGATAGTACCAGGCGGCATAGGAAGCGCAACACGTGACGTACGAGGCTGGCGACTAAGATACAGGGCTGACGGCCCCATTCAAAATACACGGTTAGCAATTACAAGTGGAAAATTAACATACTTGCAGTGGGGTACTTTGTCGAACCCCGACGGTTTTAGAGTAAGATAATTTTGCTTTGACACCACATAACAAATTTAGAATTGTTTGTGAAGATTTCATAATTATGTGTTAATCCAATGGCGACATCAAAATTGGCGATATCGCTTCCATCACCGCCTGGATAGTACGTCTGTGGTAGTCAATCTCCATAGGGATGGGCGATACCAGCTTTTGGTACTGATTGTCCATCTAGAGCAGTCAGGGGGTGGGGCCGAATTTTTAGAAAAAAATAAAATAAAATGAAAAAAATATGGCCGCGGAGCGCGCTTGCGCGACGCAGGGGGTTGTCTGAGGGGGGATGTTCCCCCTCAGAAGTAAGAAACTTGTGCAAAATGAAGATCTAATTGAGTGGTGGACAATTTTGGCACTATAGGCTATAGTGTAAAATTTTAGTTGAAAAAGCCACAAATTTGTAAAATTAATTCCCTATAAATTGTGTTAACATAGGAAATTTGCAAATGTCGAAAGAAGAGCGAAAATGGTCATATGTTTATCCACTACGCTGTCTGAGGACGGATGTTCCCTCCTGAGAAGTTTGAAAAATTTGCAAAATGAAGGTCCAATTCAAGCCATTTGGTGCATCATTTTTACACCATTCAAAACAATTGCTTTAAAAAAAAGGGCCCGAACTCAATTTTCAAAATTTGAGATTCGTAAACATGGTTAAAGCCGGGATCACTGCATAAATCGCCGGGATGAAGTCGGTAGGGATAATGACTTTGGCGGCAAAATGTGACGGACCCTGTATCGGCGGGGCCGCACTAGTAATTTGCACATGCTTTTAGGATGCGGACCCGCCTTCAAGCCCAATTATTATAGGACCCATTTCCAATCGACCCGACTACTGCGGGTTTTATTAAGCATAGCCCTATACTCAATTACGTGAAATTTAACCTTCCTTTTCTCTCCTCCTTTTCTCCTTTTTCTTCTCCTTTCCCCTTTCTCTTCTCTTCTCTTCTCTTCTCTTCGCCTTTCCTCTCTTTGGGGGGGTAGCAGGCCAGTCGGCGCTCCCCTGAAACCGCGCCTGAAATGAGTAGGATATGTTTGTTCAGGGATGGGGTACGTGTGGCTGTAGGCCTACCACATGATGAACTAAACTTACTCTTCGTGGGATTACGAATCGTAAACACAAAAAACACAGGTGATAATAAAACCAGTAGCAAACATCACTTTAATCAATTAGATGCAACAAGTTTACAACTTTCTTTTTAAAGCCTGATGTACGATCGTTTTAAATTTTTTTAAAGGCCCATTCAGTGATTTGCTCATCCAGAAGATCGTAAAAATCATCAAAATTCAGATTTCGGTACTTTTGTCATTGTCATAGATCTGCTAAACATAGCCTATGCGAGTGGCTCAGCCGAAAGACATTTTACACGAATCTGTAATTTAGATACTGATAGTAGGCCTATCTAAATTAGCTACTGTGTATTTGAATGGGGCTTCAACCAGTGGCGTAGCTGGGATTTTTTTCCAGGGGGAGGGCCAAATCCACCAAACAAAAATTTAGCCGCCCCTTCCTCAACAGCCCGAAAAGGTTTACCCAAATTATTTTCCGGTGGTTTGAGAAAGTGAGAGAGAGAGAGAAAAGCAACACATTTTGATATTATATAGGTAGTACCATTCCACCCCCCCCCCTCCTCTCCCTTTTTTTTCCTCTTTCTCTCTCCTTTTTCCTCTTTTTTCCTTGAGCTAGGGGGCGGGGCCCAAATAGGCAATTTTGGCAGCTACGCCACTGGCTTCAACTTCGTCAGTAGGCCTACTGCTGGTTTTTTTCCGGTTTTTTTTGTCAAATTTGTCATTTCAAAAATACCAAATGACAATTTGAATGACTTATCCTTCAAACAATTTTAATTTTTTACACTTGCGCTGGGATCACTGAATGGGTCTTTAATATGCAATCATTATGAAAGTTCCCAATACATTTGGAGGCGAAAAACATTGGAAATTTGCAAAAAAACATCATCATAAACTTCACCTCTATCACTCGAAATATCTCGCACACATGATATCACGCCATGGCATGCCGCTGAGTATATCCCATAGACAATCCCGGGGACAATCCATTGGAATTAAATCACTATACCGCACAAAGGGGCATTCGGTGAGAGCAAAATGTAAAAAATATGGGGTCATTGGGTGAGAACATGACCTTATTTTTAAATGGAATCTTTGGGTGAGGGCCGGGACAGCGCCGCAAAAACCTCGAAAATCGAATTTCTAGTTCTAAATGGCTTCAAATTTCATTGGTTTTTTTTTCAAAATAAGCAACAAAATCAGTGATAAATGAAAGTTGCTGTTCAAATTGAACTTGTAAGGGTCTTTGGGTGACAGATCAAATGGAAAAATCAGGTGGTGGTCGCATTGCATTCTCTAAATTCAGTAAATTTTCATCTTCAACTGTGTAATTGAATGGGATTATTTTGAAATTTTAAAACGATTGAAATATCACAAACAAAATATAGGCCTATGTTAATAAATAATATAAATACAAGCTAAAACCGTTGGGGTTCGATAAAAATATGGTCTTTGGGTGACAGCGATGCTGAAAAAGGGGGTCTTATCCAGCCCTAGGCCTAGGCCTACATACGCGTCACCCTCCAAAGTTGCCGAGTGCCCCCCCGGCCTGAAGTCGAGAATGAAAGATTAGAATATTTGCTTATAATTATTTGTTTACAATTTTCGAATATTTTTGTTTTCAATACGTTTCATAATTATACATTTTATTTTTTCTATTATATTCTGTCAAAAGTAGCCTATTGTATGGCCGATACCAATTAATGGTATCGACCCACAGTACCGATCGGCGGTATCGGAAGTTTCAAGTATCGCCCAACCCCGAAATACAAAATTATAATGGCGACCTCCACAAACATGGAAATATCATCTGGCAGGAATTGTTTCAAGTGAAATAGAACGGATTGTCTTCTCTGATGTAAGTAAAAATGGTGGCATATTAATTATGCTCCAACATACAATGTAAACGTTCTCACTTAAGTTGATTTTGTGCAACAAGTTGCGACAAATTAACATTTTTATCCCAAACACATGTAGGCCTACTTGTGATAGCGTTTACATTATATTCAGTCTTTGTGTTTTACTGAGATGGCGACCCTAAAAATCGCCTAGAACTAAAAACCAAGCATTATCTTATCATTAAGATTTTACTGTTTCAAACCTGAAACAGATGTGCTGGCTAGCGAACACAAATTTTGCATATCATTGTCAACTGGAAGGGGAAAAAAGAAGTTTATTTTCTTTAATAATAATAAGTGATGCCAAGCATGTGTTTTCAAAGCTGTGCATAATTAATGCATTTCCAAAAAATATATATTTTGGTACTTTTAGGGTCTGACATTAATGCTTAATTTGTGCGTGTGACTGGTTTCACGGTAGCAATTCTGAAATTTTAGATATACTCCAATTTGTAAAAGTGCCCCCATGTACCGCTTTTGGGCATGTCCCTTTAAAAGCATGTATAAAGCTACATCGATACCGATGCCACCAATAGAACGAGAAGATTTGCCCTTCATTTTGCATACCACTTTGACCAATTTTTTTCTCATTTCTTCACAAAATGCAAAAACCTGCCAAAAATGTGATGGGTGTAGTACCCCCTTAAGGGCCACATCAACAATCGAGAAACACACGGGTACACTGATGCCTCGCCCTCAACTGTTTTCAATGGCAAACTTTGACCAAATCTCTTTGGACAAAGATTGCACATAAAGTGGCTTAAATAGCCGGTGCTGCGTATCAATCATGTAATATGTATTTTAGAAGTCCCTTTCAGATGATAAAATAGAGAAAATTGTCTAAAATGTCTAAGTAGTAAATAATTTGGTAGATCTACGCAATTGTCATTATATTAGTAACTAGCGGGAGACCCGCGCGAGTTGAGTAAACGGGAGCGGTTAGTAAACGGGAGTGTTTAGTAAACGGGAGTAAACGGTGATGATAATCATGCTGTCTTGGTGTAGATTATTCATCCAGTAATAATCAGATAGCTTCAGATGTTGATGATGTTAGCTCCTGTCATGTAAGAAGCTAAACTTTTATTTAAGTGAATACACAGATCTGTGATAATGTTGTTATACTCACTCAATCTCTCAGATTTATTTTGCAAATCTGCCAGCCAATGCCCCTTTTTTCACCAGCTTACACCCAATGACCCCCTTTTTTTTAATAGAAATTTACACTAAATCTGCAAATATTTTAGGCGCTTCGCGCGCATTGTGAACAAATTTAATATTTTTGTAGCAATTTCAGTTTCAAAAAGGCAATTTTTCACAAAACGTTGTCCAGAAAGTTATATTTTACGGTTAATGGCGCTGAATTTTAGCGTTCTCGGACATTTTCTTGGAGGCCCCCGCTGAATGATCCCCTTTTTGACCATAATCACCTTCGATAGACCCCTAGTGTCATACTCTTGTAGGGACAGGTAGGCCTACGTTACTTTCATATTCGAGTGCATGATCCCCCCTCCCCGGCGCACCCTCCATCAGATACCCCCGTAACAACTATTATAGTGTCAAAGTGGTCGCGAAATAGCTTCAATTCGGTCTTTATTTTGAATTTTTTTTCAAATAGGGCCTACTCAGGGGGCCACATTCCCCCTGGGTATTAAGAAGTGTCCGTTTTTGCTTCTACTTCGGACAGCTCTATACTTACGTTTTAAACGATGATAACAACATTAGTGTCAAAATGGTACTTCAATTGAGCCTTTATTTTGATTTTTTTCAAATACTCAGCCCCCCCTGATACCCCCTGCGTATAAAGAAGTGTCCGTTTTGGCTTCTGTTTTGGACACCTGTACACTTTAAAGCAATGACAAAACAAAAATGGTCCCCGAAATGGCTTCAATTAGGCCTGGGCCTCTATTTTGATCAAGTGTTCAATTCTGAGTGGACACCACCCCCCTCCTCAGACCATCAGACAACCCTCTGGGGCGCGCGACCTATAAACCCACACGCAGTACGTGTCATGGTGCGTGACTCGCCACTAATCGCGCGCGTGCATTTGACGCGTTTTGGGTCATGGCCTGAGCCGTAAGGTTATTGACCTCAACGGCCTAGCAACCGACCAATTTTTTTGTTATTTCCATTTCTGAGTCTATTCGCGAACAAGATTTAGCGACTTCATTTTATTTATATAGATGGTGGTTCAAATAAATATGCCAAAGTGAATTCAAGATAAAGATTAAACCCTACTCATATTTACCGACCTATAGTACCAATTTATTTTAAATTATTTTTCTAAGCATACTGCAGTTACTGTCCGTTTTCCTATACATAATACACAGTGCTCTTTCCCATTGACGCGTGACCTCTACAAATAGCTTACGTTAAAAGAATGGGGATATGCCTAGTTAACGTCGCTGTGTGAAAAATAACCGGCCAATATTAAAAGTACTCTTCTAAAGTTCTAGAAAATATAGTTTTGTAACATGTCCTAAATTTTTAGCTAATTTAGATGTTTGGAAATATTCGTACTTTGGTGTTTTAGTTAATGTTATAGGTAATAGTACATTGCCTAGTTAACGTCGCTGTGTGAAAAATAACCGGCCAATATTAAAAGTACTCTTCTAAAATTCTAGACAATATAGTTTTGTAACATGTCCTAAATTTTTAGCTAATTTAGATGTTTGGTGTTTTAGGAATGATATGTAAACGACAGATAACACCAAAAAATATGAAGAAATTATTTCAAACCGTGTTAAGTCTGCAAACCACCATGTTTCTCATTTTCAAGAACGCTGGTTAACAATAAGCAGAGTTTTGTCTCATTTCGTAAACAAAAGCCCACACAGAATTGTTCTCTAGCGCTCGCTTTATAATCGTTCACCCAACTGAAACTATAATCCCAGCCATTGCTCCATTGTACGTGTAAAAGCAGAAACATATGATGTGTGTATTTAACCAGAGAAGATATGATTTAATCAGTTGAGCTGCTTTCAATGAGTGTTATCTTGGTTTAATAGCTTTTAATGGGGTTTAAGTCCTGCAAAGGTCGAATTGAATTCTACTGTAGACATGACTGCATCATGGTTACATGATACTACCAATATGCTCGAAATATTGTTAGCCTAATTGCTTTTTTTCTTGTCAAAATTGTTTACCACCCTCTCATATGGCTTGCCAAAAATGTTTGCTCTTCCAAGTCGTCCCCTCTTCCGAGGCACATACTTATGACATCATTCCTTATCATTCCTATGCAGATTTCTAGATAGTATTTCTCAATCTAACTTTATTGCAGTGTATTAAAAAAAACGACATCCCATCGGTACGCATGTGAATAGCCCTCTCTAAAAACCTTACCATGCTTACCGCTTTGTTGCTACGTGTAGTGGCTGCGTTCTTGATCCTCGAAAATAAACCAAGCTTCTGTTTGTAATATAATGAAGAAACAGTCTAAAATGTAGTTTTAAATGATTTGATAGACCTACGAAATTTTCATCGTATTAGCAATGGTGGTTAAAACAATACCAAAGTGAATTTCTTCTTGGTATTATTATCAGTGGTAGCTTGTGGTTGACCGGGCTTGTAGCCTAATGGATAGAGCGTTCGTCTAGAGAAGCTCATGCCGGCACATTCCCTTTATTTCTTTGGGTTGCGTACCGGTCGGAATTGGAGTTCATTTGTTGTCTTGTTTAATGGTAACACTTTCGGTTGGTAAACTGTTCTTTCTGTCTTCTCTTGTTATCTTTCTTCAGATATTATGTGTACTTTTGTGTAAACAATAGGGAGAAATTGGAGGGTCACGGACTAATTACCATAGCACTATATTCATTATTTGCCCGGCAGTACATTAAACACAGTCCATTTTAGGTTGTCCTTGTTCAACTCACTATCGACAATTGAATACATGAATACAAAACCCACCCAAGTCCATGGGAAGTAATTTTGAGAGAAAAACATGTGTATCATTTTAATTTCTTAAGTTAGATTTACCTGGTCAATATGGTAAGTTTTACGTGCAAATGAGTTGATTAAACTGTATAAAGTATGACAATTAGCATTTCAGGGACTTTGTAGGGTTCATTTTAAATTTTGGACTTGGGTGGTTTTTGAATCATATACAAAGACAACAACGTTGGAATGAGATTACCACTAGTAAGATAATACAAAATAAAGCAATAAAATAATGTTGATAAGCATTCTGCCATGTAATATAAACCACACACGTTCCTTTATTAAACCCATTTTTTTCAAAAGTCACTCTCCAGCAATGAATGTGTTACAAGTGTACTTTTATACATACTGGATTTCAATCAATGTGTTACAAGACTCAAATCACGGAATTGGGTGGTTCTTTCATACATGCTATTTCTCACATGCTCAATAGACACAGATGATGAATTTGAGTTGTTCTTTCATACATATGACAGGCTCGTGTATAGCAACAATTTCCCATGCTTAACTCAATTTGGCCAACGTATGGACTTGGTTGGGTTTTGTATTCATATATTCAGTTGTTTCATGTAAAACGTGAGGTACAAAATGTCAAATTATTCGGCACAGATTAGAATATTACCCACGCTTACCTTCGTCAGCGTACTTTTGATTGTTGTTTTCCCAGCAGCAGGATCACCGCAAAGGAAAACCTTAACCACATCAACTGGTTTAGTTCCCGATTCCATCAGTGTACGATGTAATGTCCATTCCTACTCACACAAAATATTTTCAGATGTTTATCCGTTTCCATACCGTAATGATTTAAATAAAGTCTCAGTTACAAAAAATAGAATTTTATTTTCCAAACTGCTTGGGAACGTTGGAATAATTAAGCTACTGGTACTCTACCGCTATACTCATGACAAATAAACTTTAAAAATGAAATTATTTTGAAAGGATTTTTTTTTATAATGGCCAAACAATGTTGAACCTTGACTACATTGAGCTATTGACGCAACCAAAAATATCTTTCAGTTTTAGAAAACGCACATTGTACAGTAAATAGAATTGAAGATAAACAATTTAAACATTTTGCTAGGCACGTGTACTCTCTAAATGTGAAAGAGTGAAAAACAGCTCAAAAAGAGTGGTTTTCCACTCCTCCTTGGAGCTGTATGAGTGACCACTCCTTTTAGAGTGAAATTCACTCTTCAAAAGAGTGAGGAAATTCACTCGAAAAAAAGAGTGAATAAAATCACTCTTTAGGGAGAGTGAATTTCACTCCAAAAGGAGTGGTCACTCATACAGCTCCAAAGAGGAGTGGAAAAACCACTCTTTTTGAGTTAATAGCTCTGAAATAAAGAATTGAATGAGACTGACAAAAAATAATCACAGAAATAGGCACAAAATGTTCATTCATTCATGTATTTTTGTGAGCAAAGGAATCACAACACAATAAGTATTTTTACATGTTAATTAAGATTAAAATGGTAATTTTGGCATGCTTAAAAGCTTAGTGATGTAGGACTATAGGCCTAGCATCACACATGCAGGTAGACGTGCTGTACTATAGTAAAGCCTTTTGGAGACTGGTCAGACATAGAGGCCTATAGTCCTCTGTGACTTTTGGCATCACACATGCAGATATAACATGCTGCAGTATATAAACATGATAAATTAGAGACTGGTCAGAGATAACATGCCTATGCTTTGGCCTGGCCCTATGGCCTAAGCCTAGCTAGGTATGGCCTGGCCTTGCTGCATGTGATCCTGTGGCTACTGGTATGTATAGCATGACTAGCGCATCGGACTCGGAGATGTGATCGGGTACATACTAACAATAAAAAGGCTGACGCAGTATAACAAACATTACACAAGTACACTCAATCATTTACAGGTTTATGATCGAAGTAATACATGTACCAGGTATGCATAGCAGTCCATGAGTGTGCCACCGTAATGCCGGACCGACAATGTGAATCAATGTGTTCAACAAATGAAGAAGCTTCATGGGTACAATTATCACATTTGAGACAGTAACATCAGATTTTAGTTGTCGATTACAATCTGCAATGATTCAACATATAAATAAAATAGTTCAAAGTATACTTACCGACGAAAATATTGGCTATTTCTTCGCCAAACTGCCTCGCCCATTCCTGACTACTGACAACTCCACCGCCATTGCTGCAACGATTAATTCGCCGAATGAATAATCACAATTTTTTTCATGCGAAAATCCGGCTTTCTGATTGGCTGTACGAACTGTGGATTCACTCCGCAAAGAGTGATTCTGATTTCACTCTGAAATTGAGCGGTAATTTTGGATCACTCTGTAAGGAGTGAATCTAGATTGACCGAGTAGAAGCTTTTTTTCACTCTAAAAGAACGACTAACCACTCGAATAGAGTGAGAATGAAATCACTCCAAGTTCCGAGTGAAATTTTCACTCTTTTACATTTAGAGAGTACAGGTATATGGATAACATTGTACATTGCGTTGACGGGAAAATAAGTATCAACAGTCTCAATGTAGCGTTACATTCAGATTCTGATCATGTCCTTGTGAAACTGTGAAAGTGCCTTTGATCCTGACCGTCTATAAAATTTAAACTGCTGAGTAAAATAAGGGTCGGTTCATAGTGAATATTCGAAGGCGAATATTCGGCTTCGAATACTTTTTGTGACGTCAAAATATATACGGCAACGAAAAAATTATGATGACACGCCGAGTTGAATCGGATTAAATATCGCGCAACTGATAGCGAGATACTATTGATTTATATGAAAGGCTCGAGGTCACCTGAATATCGTTCGACGAACGATGATTTCAAAAATCCCCAATGAAAATTAAGGGATCAGGAATGAGCGTTTTGAGCGTTTCTACAGTATTTTTGTGGGACATGAGAGCACATTTATATCGAATTACATTATGAATACGAAGAATGTCTTTCTGATATCAAATAATTTTCATTTTTTGAAATTCACGATAGAATACAAATTTTATGACAAATTATTAAAAGTTGATATTTTTCACATGTTGATATAACAGTCCTCGAAGTAAATATTATAAATCTAATGATATTTTCTTAAAGTGTATGTAGCTGGGAGGAAAAGCCGACGATCAATTGAAAGTTTAACATATGTTTCAATTTATAGGGGTCCTTCCACCTCATTTTCCCGCTAAGAGCCCGCGAACAGCGCCCTCACTGTTGTTGACATGCTCTCAAGACTGCAAACCCGATTCTGCCATTTTTTAATTCGCGGACCTATTTTCTCAATAATTATAAAATGCGACTTTTTGGTGACTCAAATTTATGTATAGGCTTTCCACTTTTATTTAAGCTATAATTCGCCACTCTTTCTGATTAATAAGTCTAAAGACCAGCCAAAAATACCTCAAATAGTTTCTGTATTTTACCGGAACTCATTAGGGTTGCACAAATGGCGCATTGATTTAGTGGTGTGCCCCCTTATTAGTGCGGTACAAGGGTACCCATTTTTATATGATATGAAAGTAAAGGAAAAATGCCTGGCAGGCAATAGCATTCCAATGCTGTAGTGATGGTAAGTAATGTTTTATGCAAATAATATGATATTTAGACTTACAAACATAACCTAAATGTACAAGTGAATGTTTCCATATTAACGTCCCAACAAACACAAAACGTTTTCGACATCATTCGCAAAAGGTTATAAAAGGTTGTCAAAAAACGTTTAAATGTCGGGTTATATAAAGGGTATATTAAGACTATAAAACGTTTTCACAACCTTAAAAACATTTTTGATAATCTACTGCTCAGCAAACAAAAATGTTTTACAGAAAACGTTTAAATGTCGGGTTATGTAAAGGGTATAAAACGTTTTAATAACATTCCAAAAACATTCTTGAAAACTTGATACAAAACATTCTAAACAGAATGTTACTTTGGGGTGAAAAAATATTTTGCGAAAAATGTTGGCCCAAAATATTTTCAATAACGTTTTAAAAACGTTTTCATGACATTTATATAACCCGACATTTAAATGTTATTAAAAGGTTTTGAAAAAAACATTTTAAGAACATTTCTGTGTTTGCTGGGTTCAAATATTTTAACATCATGTTATTTAAGTATTGACACAATATTTGGCAGAAATGTTTGCACAAATAGTTTACAATAACATTTTTTGAAAACATTTAAAAATATTGTTGCAGTGTGTTTCCATACAAAACGTTTTAAAACGTTATCATGACCTTTATATAACCCGACATTTTAATGTTATTAAAACGTTTTTACCTAAACCAAAAGCCAAAATATAACTTATTTATAACGTTTTTAAAACGTGTTTGTGTTTGCTGGGGTAGCTCTATTTAAATCGACTGATGCAGAAAAAAAGTCTAACTCCAAATTCAGATATATGCCTCCACCCCGGTTTTACATAAATAATGTTTGGCCCCAGTTCTAGGTCCCCATATGCATCTGCCCCTGGCAGAGGATGTGTGAGGGTCTGGGGTGGTAAATCATTGGTTATTGATATAAAAATGCGTTTGCCATGGAGGTTCACCCATTTTTGTCATCTTTTCCGCACTAGCGGAATTCTTGACGTTTGTGGCACCTATAAACGATGTTATTTTGGGCGAAATAACGATGTAATGCGTTGTTATCAGTCAAATTCATAATTATAATTAATAATTAAGAGGGCAAAATAAGTAATGTAGGAATGAATATATAGCGCTTTGCAATGAATATCTTCATAAACTATGCAGAACAACCAAAACCACGAGCGTTGGTACCCTATCATTGGGTGTTTTTTTTTTTTTTTTAAATAAATTCATTAAAATTCATTCAGGCATTAAAACACACTTAGGCCCTAGCAATGTAGGCCTACACAAGTTCGGAACGAGACTTTTTATCTTTTGACGCGTATTTCGGTCAAATGCCAAAATTGATTGCTCAATGAATCTTGAAATGAGAGCAATACTACTTTGATGATACCGATCTCAAGTGGATATCAGCCAATGAAAAAAGTATTCACCGGAAATATATTTGTGGGAGTTGAATTTTGTTGAACTCGACAGATATATATTTGGTGGGTCACCGTGGATGGTCTCATATATAACACTTGTGAGGGCTGTCATATTTGTCGGCGCTTCAATCATATCTTATGATATTTTTATTTATTTATTTATTTATTTATTTATTTATTTATTTATTTATTTATTTATTTATTTATTTATTTATTTATTTATTTAATTATTTATGTATTTATTGACTTATTTATTTATTTTTTATTTATTTATTTATCTATTGACTCATTCATTTCTTGATTTGCTTTGCAGTTGAAACCTACAATTAAAGAAGGTATGGGTCAAGTCCGCGCCTGTTACAGGCAGGTCGTAAATGCCCCGAAAAGCAAATATTTTTGACTCCTATTCAGGTCAGGGGCGTAACCAGACCTGACCTTCGGGGGCAAGATTGAAAAATTTCCCAATTTCTGATCAAAAGTTTTAGTATTTATGTTCGAGAGAAAGCTCGCTTGCCACGAAGCGTTAAACGGGTGGAGTCGGTGGGGTCCAGGGGTCCACGGGGCAAAGCCCAGGCGGGGGTCAAGGGGGCTGAGCGCCGTGAAGCTCCTGGTTTTTGGGATATTAGAAAATATCAGTGTTTCAGAGTACAAATTTCACAATTAAAGTAGTAGGCCTGTAGATCTTCTTCTCTCTTTCTTTCCCTTTTCTGTTCTCCCTTGAGTCCCTTCCCTTTCTCTTCTCCCTTCCCCTTTTCTTCCCTCTTTTTCTTTTCTTCTTTTCCTTTCTCTTCCTCTTTCTTTCTCTTTTTCTCTTCTCCCTTCCCTTTTTCTCTTCTTTCCCTTTCTCTCCCCTCTTTTTCTTCCCTCTTTATCTCTCTTTCCCCCTTTTCCCCTTCCCAATTTTTGACTCTTCTTCCAGGTTTTTTGTGTCCGGGGGGCAGCTTGCATCCCCGGCCCCCACTGGTTACGCCACTGCTCCTATTTAGACCCATTTATACAGACATTAAATCATGACAATAGTTCAATGGAGTTTACCTATTATGATTTTATTAACTTCGTTAAAGAAATTCTATAAATTTTGCTTACCTTGGTCAACGGGCAATACTTGTTAACAGTCGGGCAACGCTGTGAATTGTAGAAATATATCTTTCTCCGGTTCATAGTTTTATATTCGAAGCCGCATATATTTTGACGCCAAAAACGTATTCGAAGCCGAATATTCGCCTTCGAATATTCACTTTGAACCGGCCTTAAGGGATCTAAAATGAGCGTTTATTGCGTTTCGACAGTATTTTTGTGGGACATGAGAGCACCTCAGACCTATCAATTGCATTCTGAATACGAAGCATGTCTTTCTGATATCAAATAATTTTCATTTTTGAAAATCACAATATAATACAAATTTTATGACAAATTATAAAAATTTGATATTTTTCACATTTTGATATATAACAGTCCTCGAAGTAAATTATATAAATCTAATGATATATTCTTAAAGTATATGCAGCAGGAAGGAAAAGCCGACGGTCAATTGAAAATTTTGACTTTTCATATTGAAGATTTTTTTCCCCAAAAGACCTTTTTTTTTTGGTGTTTTGGGGAAAAAATCCATATCTTCAATACGAAAGGTCAAAATTTTCAATTGATCGTTGGCTTTTCATCCCACCTACATACACTTTAAGTATAAATCATCAGATTTATAAAGTTTACTTCAAGTACTGTTAAATATCAAAAATATCAATTTTAATGATTTGCCATAAAATGTGTATTAAATTGCGAATTTCAAAAAATCAAAATTATTTGATATCAGAATGACATTCTTCGTATTCAGAATGCAATTCGATATGTCTGATGTGCTCTAATGTCCCAAAATAAATACTGTCCAAACGTTCATACCCCAGCCCTTAAGGAAACTAAGGTTGTAGATCTTTGCATTTCTCAGATGAAATGGTGCTCCCATAGCTAGTCCTGCTTATTTGGTGATTTATGTGGAATATCTTATAACATGAATGGGGAAAATAAGGCGATTGGGGCCACCTAGTATAACCTACGTGGAACGTTACACAGTCACAGCTTCAAACTTATATTAAAATAATTACCTATGCTATGCCTAAATGTTAACACGGATATGTGACGTGAGAATGACTAACAATATCATATCTTAAAATGTACAATTAAACATGCTCATTCTGAGTTACCTTGTATGATTTCTCAACTTGTTTCTTTTTATAACCAGTAAGCTGATCAAGTGGTGTTTCGCCATCCTGAATAAGAATGATTGTTAAATATCATTATAACATATGATTGCCACTTTCTAAATCTCGTGTGATAAAGTAAAGACAATACTTTACGATACAATTTACAATACTGAGCGATCATTTTCGTCCCAAGAGCTTCCAAGCAGAGAACAACAAGCAGCGAATGTCTCCACCACAGTCTTTGATTACACTAAACGGTTGAGTGCATAGCAATGTAGGAGCTGTGAAACTTCTAGCTAAAATATGGGCCTCTTTGATTGGTTTGTGTCTAAGAATGGCAGTGTACTTCTTAACATTAATAAATTGATCTTATTATAGGAAATTAGTCTAAGAAACTAATAAGAAGCTAATCTTATGTATATTTCCATACATTTTGTGATTCTTATATCAAAACCAAAAATATACCAAAACCAATCAAGCCTTGTGATCTCCTTTATATAACCCATGCCATACCTCCTGTGTATCGGTTTTACCCAGCAAACGCAAAATGTTACACAGAACACGTTGTTATTGTCGGGTTGTATAAGTATAAAACGTTGTAATAACATTCCAAAATTATTTGTGAAAACTTGATTAAAACGTTCTAACATAATGGTATTTAAGGGTTGACAAAATATTTTGCAAAAATATTTGCCTAAAATATTTTACAATAACATAACATTTTGACAACATGATGTTGTAGTGCTTGTTTATATAAAACGTTATAAGAACTTTTTTCTGACCTTTATAAAACCCAACATTTAAATGTTATTGAAACGTTTTAAAAGCTTTAGGGTATGGGTTAAGGTATGGTTAGGTCCAGCGAAATTTTGGACTAGCGAACCTTAGAACTAACCGATAAAGACCGTTCACAGCCACAGGTATGAAAATGTGTATGACAAAGTGCACTTTGCACTGATAGAGATGAAGCTGTCAGAAGCTTTATCTAAAACTCCATTATGGCACTTCCACTATACACCAGTAATAGTGAAAGTGTAAATGTAATAGATATAGTGCAAACGTAATACGACAATATTAGTGTTATTTAAAAAAAAAATAGATATCACAGGATTAAAAAAGAAAGTGTACATAAATATGAACTATATTGTCTAACCTCATTTTGTTTTGTTGCATCGGCTTTTGCACGTATCAACGTTAGTATGATATCGTAGTATTTCATATCATCATTCGTCCTGTACTTGGAACATGATATGTGAAGTGCCGTATTTCCCTAAATTAGATATTGATAAAAAAACACAGAAGAAGACGATGAAGAAGAAGACAAAAATCAATTAAAATAGGAATCTTTCTGGATACGAAATCCAGATAATTGCGGCGTGGTATCAACACAATGAAGCTTTCTAATTGATAACATAGCCAATTTTAATATAATCACAGTCGTGAAAACGAGGAAGAGATGGCATGCCACCACTTATCATCCAACCACGTTACTGCGCTTCAACCCGTGAGTCATCTTTATGCCGCTCTATGTACTTGTATACCACTCTCTTGCTGGAGAAGGCCCGTTGATGTGATGATGGAACATTTTAAACTTGTTAATTTTATCTCTACATGTACACTGAATTGCACGGCCCAGCTCACATACAATGCTACTGGAGCACACTACAGTTTAACACAAAATTCTTCTTTTTCTCTCGTAATCAATACTTTTTATAAGTCCAATAAATTCCCGTAACAATCGTGCAAATCATGTTAAATTTGATGTATTTGGCAGAGCTATTGACGCATTTCAACAGCACCCTTATTTGGTGGGAAAAAGTCGTTGTCAAACTTTTACACAGAGGACAAGTTCAAAAATTGACCTTGACAAATTGTTGTGTTAACTGGATAAGAACTATCATTTTCTGATTTATTGCAACAAGACAAGTAATTTGAGACCAGTTTCATTAAAATCAGAACAAATTTAATTTTTGCCCCCAACCTCAACTGTGGTGTATACGACCTTACGTATCAGGATGAACGTTGTACAAGAGTATGATGTTGCAATTTAACTGGATAGCTAATTGGAAAGATATGCGTGCTGAGTGGGCAATTAATTACAGCAAGTATGGCAAGTTCCTGTATAAAAGTCGAGATCAAAACGATTTATTATTCAAGAGCTCTACACGGGCTGTCATTCATTAATAATCTGGAGTCAACTTTAAACAAAAGAAGTATAAAGGTCTCGAAATTTACAAGGATGGTGGGTGCAATATTTATGTGTAATTGCCAAGCCTGGGAGGGGAGTTGAAGCATGTTTGGGCCGTTCAGAATTGGGAGACAAGGGATTTTGGCATAAATATGAAAAAACCTATTCATAAAACCGTCAAGCTTTCAAATAATTATGCAGTGTTTCATGATAACTGTGCTCGCACCACACACAATTTGAATAAGGGGGGGGGGTGCCATACCATTTTCAGAACCACTGCCCCCCCCCCCACACACACACATGCACACCCCTACTCATTGCAGACACGCATTGTTATATGACAAAAAGAGTCACTTTACTCCATTATAACAATCTTACAGCGTCCGACAAGATGATATCTCTGCAGACACGAAAATAATAACATACTAGAAGGCTATATATTTGTACCCAAATACGGCTATACCCGCATGTACCCAAACTTACAGTCCTTATTTGCTGAGGACTTAAAATAAAAAATTGTAAAAAGTCGCCCAATTGGGCAGAAAATATGTAAGAAGTGAAAGTCCAAGTCACAAGCTTTAATTGAATGTAGGTTGCACTGTCGTAGCACTTAAAATAAAGAAATTGTAAAAAGTCCCCTCACAGGAAATTGATAAAAGTCCCCCCGGAGTCGTCTCTCTTACTCTCCATAGGTAGCTGTTGTCAGTATCTCTTACTCACAGTGAGGCTATGCAATATGATTCAGGGGAAACTATTCCAGAGGGAGTATGTAAATCAAATGGAACAGCCATTTCAGAGGGAGTATGTAAATTATACGGAACAGCCTTTTGGGGCCATTTCAGAGGGAGTATGTAAATTAAATGGAACAGCCAATGGGTATGTAATTTAACTGGAACAGCCTTAACGCTTCACGCTGGTATTTCCAATTATGATAATACGATCTGTCTGTTTAGTCCTACGTGTGGGGTGGATGGGCGTGTGGGTGTTAGTAACAATATACTTCTCAGGTGCTATCTGTGTACATATTCTGAGCCCGGAAGCTGCTTTCTTTGATGAGAAACGGCCGGCCCTTTGTTTTAACATTTGGGGCCCTGGGGCCCAATATATATGACTTATGGGGCTCATGTACATATGTTAAAGTATGATTCTCAAGTGCTATCAGTAGACTCAAGCTGGGCATTGTAGCTGCTTTATATACTGAGTAACGGCCGGCCCTATGTTTTAGCGTTTGGGGCCCTGGGGCCCATATTATGTGACATATGGGGATTATATATAGATATGACAATATAATACTAAAGACCTATCTGTGTACCAAATCTGAACCCTGTAGCTGCTTTATTTACTGAGTAATGGCTGGCCCTATGTTTTAGCATTTGGGGCCCTGGGGCCCATATTATGTGGTATATGGGGCTCATATGTACATATAACAATGAAATTCTCAGGTGCAATCTGTGTACAAACTCTGAGCCCTAAAGCTGCTTTAACTGATGAGAAACGGCCGGCCCTTTGTTTTAACATGTGGGGCCCTGGGGCCCATATTTTTTTACTTATGAGGCTCATGTACATATGTTGAAGTATAATTCTCAAGTGCTATCAGTAAACTCAAGCTGGGCATTGTAGCTGCTTTATTTACTGAGTAACGGCCGGCCCTATGTTTTAGCGTTTGGGGCCTTGGGGCCCATATTATGTGACATATGGGGTTATACATACATTTGACAATACAATACTAAAGACCTACCTGTGTACCAAATCTGAACCCTGTAGCTACTTTATTTGCTGAGAAACGGCCGGCCCTTTGTTTTAACATTTTGGCCCCTGGGGCCCCTAGCCTTGTAAATCTGGGGCCAAAACGGGCAAAAGGCACATCTACAACTTAGGGCCCATACATATGCCATGTATGAGCCCTAGTGATCTTGTACTTTTAGAGCTAGGCTTGTCAATCTGTTGCACCATATTGTAACATTTGGGCCCCTGGGGCCCATAATATATAACATATGGGGCTCTTGTATATTTGTAATATAGAGTGCCCCTAGGGCTATCAGTGTACCAACTGAGGGCCCTGAGGCTGCTTCATTTGATGAGAAACGGCGTGCTTTGTATTTTCACATTTGGGCCCCTGGGGCCCGTGACCTTTGACCTCTGGGGCCAAGATGGGCAAAAGGCACTTCTATGGGGTAGGGCCCATAAGTGTACCACATATGGGCCCCAGGGCCTTTGTAGTTTTAGCGCTAGCCTTGACAGAATGATGTGTTTGATGGAGAAGGAGAAGGAGAAGGAGAAGGAGAAGAAGGAGAACTAGAAGGCTACATATTTGTACACAAATACGGCTATACCCGCATGTTATCGGTGTACCCAAACTTACAGTCCTTATTTGCTGAGGACTTAAAATAAAGAAATTGTAAAAAGTCGCCCAATTGGGCAGAAAATGTGTAAAAGTGAAAGTCCAAGTCACAAGCTTTAATTGAATGTAGGTTGCACTGTCGTAGCACTTAAAATAAAGAAATTGTAAAAAGTCCTCCCAGGGAGTTGTCTCTCTTACTCTCCATAGGTTGCTGTTGTCAGTATCTCATACTCACAGTGAGGGTATGCAATATGATTAGGGGGAAACTATTCCAGAGGGAGTATGTAAATTAAATGGAACAGCCATTTCAGAGGGCGTATGTAACTTATACGGAACAGCCTGTTTTGAGGCCATTTCAGAGGGAGTATGTAAATTAAATGGAACAGCCAATGGGTATGTAATTTAACTGGAACAGCCTTAACGCTTCACGCTGGTATTTCCAATTATGATATAATACGATCTGTCTGTTTAGTCCTACGTGTGTGATGAGTGTGTGGGTGTTATAATAACAATATATTTCTCAGGTGCTATCTGTGTACATATTCTGAACCCGGCAGCTGCTTTCTTTGATGAGAAACGGCCCGCCCTTTGTTTTAACATTTGGGGCCCTGGGGCCCATAATATTTGACTTATTTTTTTTTTTTTTTTTTTTTTTCCTTTTTTGTAGACAGCTGTCTTTATTACAAGTTTCTTAATACATAGTACTGTCACTTAATCAGTGACCTTAAAATACATTTACGTGCATTTTATTTATTAATATTAGTGACATAGTCATTTCAAGAGAGTTATAAGAGGATTGAAAAACAAGCAACAAAAAAAAAGGGAAAAGAGCAACAGAATGAGCGAATAGAACCAACTGCTGATTATTTTGTACTCAAATTGAGTAGAAAACAAAAAACAATCAACAATAAGCTCCACCCGACCCACCCCGCCGACCCCCTCCACCACACATTGAGCATGTTGAGCATATTTTACTTTCTGTACTATGGATTAAAAATACACAGGAATGAAAAATTATATCATAACATTAATAGTTGCCAGGATTGCCACTCATTATTAAACTTTTGTAACTTTAGGCTACATACTGCTTGGTATTTCAAAACATTATAATAACATTTAAGTTCCCTTTTTTTAAAACATGTAAGTTTGGTCGTTTCTCTGTCATCTTTACTCTATACAAATGAAATTTTGCAATAGTCAAAATCAGTGTTAGAATTAAATCATATTTAGATCCAAAAAGAATTAACTGAGGGTCATAGCTAGATCTATACTGATCTTGTCTTTTATCCAATCTTTGAGATCTTCCCAAAAATTTCTAGAAAAAGGGCAATCCACAAAGAGATGCTTGATTGTTTCTGGATTTATCTTACAAAAAGTACATAAGTCATCATCACTTATGTTCATTTTTAACAACAATGTATTTGTGCCTATGATGCTCTGATTAATTCTGTATTGAAACCATCTCAGTTTAATATCAGTGGAAAATTTGAAATTTAAGGTACATATTTTTTTCAAATCATCATTCTCCATTCCAAATTCCATTTGCCACTTTGACTTACTCATTGTATTCTTCATCTTTGATTCAATAGAAATATTATAGAACATTTTGCACCCTTTTCGTTGCTTAAAAAGTAGTTCCATATTATACGGCTGAAAGGGGGAGGCTAGTTTGGAGCCTATAGTACCATTGTAATTAAAATTTGACTGAATTGCCCTAATAATACCATTGTACTCTAAGAAATTGGTCTTCACTTTATAAAGTTTTGTAAATTCGACAATCGACAAAAAGGATCCGTTTGCATTTAAGAGATCATTTATAAACAGCACACCCCTTTTTTTCCAATGGGCATAACAAACTGATTTACCACCAATCTTTATTTTATCGTTCCACCACAAATATTGTTTTGCAATACGGTTGAAATCCAGATTATTATTATTTACAATGTTTATAAGTGAGGACCAAGAAAACAGAGTATCATACCAGAACTTATTATCTATCATGTTTTTCATGTCATTAAAACGATACATACCAAGGCAACAAATATCATCACTTATTACATTAAAACAAAGACGAAATAGCTTAACCCATTTTTGATCACCACAGGCAACCCTCCGAATCCAATTTACCTTTAAAGCATTTATATGCATTTCTACATTTGGCATCTTTACTCCACCATTCTCATAATTTTGCACAAATTGTATTCTTTTAACTCGATCTGGCTTGCCGTTCCAAATATATTTATATATCTCATCATTTACCGTTTTGATAAATTCCTTGCTTGGGTTTGGTAGCATTTGAGCAATATAACTTATTTTTGGCAAAGCTAATGATTTCACAACTACAACCCGTCCCAACACCGTTAAATTTCTTTTTTTTCCAACTTGATAACAGTTTTCGTATCAAAAGAAGTGCTTTATCATAATTATCATTTACCATTTGAGCAAGGTTTGTACTAAAAGAAATGCCTAGAAACTCAAAGCTACCATTGAAATTCCATTGTATTTTTAAATTGTTACTAATTATAGTGTTTCTGAATTTCTGAGACCCAATCCATACTGCAACCGTTTTATCAATATTAATTTTCAAACCAGACATCTCATAAAATGATTGCAATGTTTTAAAGGCACTTTCCAGTGATTTTTCTGTACCATCAAGAATTAATGTAGTGTCATCTGCATACTGTGCAATTTTAAAATTCATATCATTAATGCAAATTCCTGTTATATCCTTATTTTGTCTAATCATTGTAGATAATACCTCCGCACATAAAACGAAGATATATGGCGACAGAGGATCGCCTTGTCTACAACTGCGCTGAATTTGGAACGGTTTAGATATATTTCCATTTATGATTACGGAAGAAGATGCGTTCTTATACAAAGCCATAAACCATCTGCAAATGTCTGATCCGAAATTAAATACCCTTATAGTTTCAAGAATAAAATCATGCGAAACCGTGTCAAAAGCTTTTTCAAAATCTATTAGTAAAAGCATCCCCGGAATTTCATTAACCTCTGTATAACTTAACAAATCATAAATAAGGCGAATACTTTCACCAATGAATCTATTTGGGACAAAACCTGTTTGATCTTCTGAAATTAAATATGGCAAAACCGATTTTATACGGTTTGCAATACATGCAGAGGCCAATTTATAAGAAACATTTAGAAGCGAAATAGGCCTCCAGTTTTTAAGAACTGACGGGGTTTATCTCCTTTTGGCAGAAGAGTAACGTGACCCCTTTTTTGAACTTGAGTAAGAGTCCCAATTCTAAAACCTTCATTTAATGATCGAAGAAGAAAACAAGATATTTCCAACCAGAAGCATTTGTAAAATTCCGCTGTAAAACCATCAGGTCCGGGTGTCTTGTTGTTTTTCATGTTTTTCAAAGCATATGTGAGCTCAGAAAGAGTAATTTCACCCTCTAATATTTGACTTATGATGCCCATGTACATAATTATGTTGAAGTATAATTCTCTAGTGCTATCAGTAGACTCAAGCTGGCCACTGTAGCTACCTTATTTATGAGTAACGGCCGGCCCTATGTTTTAGCGTTTGGGGCCCTGGGGCCAATATTATGTGATATATGGGGCTCATATGTACATATAACAATGTAATTCTCAGGTGCAATCTATGTACAAACTCTGAGCCATAAAGCTGCTTTATATGATGAGAAACGGCCGGCCCTTTGTTTTAACATTGGGGCCCTGGGGCCCAATATATATGACTTATGGGGCTCATGTACATATGTTAAAGTATGATTCTCAAGTGCTATCAGTAGACTCAAGCTGGGCATTGTAGCTGCTTTATTTACTGAGTAACGGCCGGCCCTATGTTGGGGCCCTGGGGCCCATATTATGTGACATATGGGGGTTATATATACATATGACAATATAATACTAAAAGACCTATCTGTGTACCAAATCTGAACTCTGTAGCTACTTTATTTGCTGAGACACGGCCGGCCCTTTGTTTTAACATTAGGGCCCTTGGGCCCCAGCCTTGTACATCTGGGGCCAAAATGGGCAAAAGGCACATCTACAACTTAGGGCCCATACATATGCCACATATGAGCCCTAGTGATCTTGTAATTTTAGAGCTAGGCTTGTCAATCTGTTGCACCATATTTTAACATTTGGGCCCCTGGGGCCCATAATATATAACATATGGGGCTCTTGTATATTTGTAAATATAGAGTACCCCTAGGGCTATCAGTGTACCAACTCAGGGCCCTGAGGCTGCTTCATTTGATGAGAAATGGCGTGCTTTGTATTTTCACATTTGGGCCCCTGGGGCCCGTGACCTTTGACCTCTGGAGCCAAGATGGGCAAAAGGCACTTCTACGGGGTAGGGCCCATAAGTGTACCACATATGGGGCCTGGGCCCTTGTAGTTTTAGTGCTAGCCTTGACAGAATGATGTGTTTGATGGAAGGAGGAGGAGGAGAAGGAAAGGAAACCACAGGATGGCAATATACCCGTCCATGCTTCGCATGCGGGTATAACTAGATGGCACTGTTGTGTTTGAGCAAACACGAATATATATGCCTGTGATTCCCACCCTAATCCCCAATGACCTTGACATGACCTTGACCATTATTAGCACTCAATGGTGATATCATCCACCAAGTTTGGTTACAATCCAACAATCTTAACTCTGATGACCTTGACATGACCTTATCCATTTTGGCATTCGATGGTGATGCCATGCACTAAGTTTGGTGACAATCCAACAATCTAACTCGGATGACCTTGACATAACCTTGACCAATATTGGCGCTCGATTGTGATCTCATTCACCAAGTTTGGTTACAATCTAACAATCTTTACTCTGATGACCTTGACATGACCTTGACCATAATTGGCACTCGATGGAGATCTCATCCACCAAGTTTGATGATAATCCAACAAACTATACTCGGATGACCTTGACATGACCTTGACCCTTTTCGGCATTCGATTGTGATCACATTCACCAAATATGAAGACAATCCAACAATATATACTTAGACGACCTTGACATGACCTTGACCCCTAAAAGGCACATCTTTGGGGTGGGGCCATTAAGTGTGCCAAGTATGAGCCCTGGGGCCCTTGTAGTTTTGGAGCTAGCCCTGTTAATATGAAGCGTAAGAAGGAGAAGAAGAAGGAGAAGAAGAAGAAGAAGAACTAGATGGCACTGTTGTGTTTGAGCAAACACGAATATATATGCCTGTGATTCCCACCCTAACCCCAATGACCTTGACCATTTTTGGCACTCGATGGTGATATCATCCACCAAGTTTGATGACAATCCAACAATTTTTGCTCTGATGATCTTGACATGACCTTGACCATAATTGGCACTCGATGGAGATCTCATCCACCAAGTTTGATGATAATCCAAGAAACTATACTCGGATGACCTTGATATGACCTTGACCATTTTTGGCATTCGATGGTGATCCCATGTACCAAGTTTGGTGGCAATCCAACAATATTTGCTCTGATGACCTTGACATGACCTTGACCATAATTGGCACTCGATGGTGATCTCATCCACCAAGTTTGATGGTAATCCAACAAACTATACTCCGATGACCTTGACATGACCTTGACCCTTTTCGGCATTCGATTGTGATCACATCCACCAAATATGATGACAATCCAACAATATATACTTAAGATGACCTTGACATGACCTTGACCCCTACGAGGCACATCTTTGGGGTGGGGCCATTAAGTGTGCCAAGTATGAGCCCCAGGGCCCTTGTAGTTTTGGAGATAGCCCTGTCATTATGAAGTGTGAGAAGGAGAAGGAGAAGAAGAAGGAGAAGAAGACGGAGAAGACTAAAGAGCATAAGGAGAATATATATGCCCTGTTACACAGGCATATATAAGGAGAAGACTAAAGAGCATAAGGAGAATATATATGCCCTGTTACACAGGCATATATAAGAAACCAAAGGATAACAATATACCCGTCCATGCTTCGCATGCGGGTATAACTATACTGTTTTGTGGCATATTTGCACCAATTTAAACCTTAATTAATAGACCCGACTTAGACCAAAGCTTGAGTTAGACTTGCTTCGGGAATGTCAAGGTAGGTTTAGTCCCTGCTTAGTTAGACCTGGGTTTAGCTTAAACCAAAGTTAGACCCACTTTCAGAATATCAACCAAGATGGCTCATAAAGTTCAACGCTACCAAGTGCCACCGCTTGTGCGTATCACAAATTCGGGATCAGAACCAAGCACAAACCTATCAACGGATCTTACACCATACCATCCATGGTCATGAGTTGGAACATGTAGAGTTAGCCAAATACCTTAGTCTGCACCTGGACTAATGCCGTTTGTTCCGTTCAATTTGCTTGTTTTAATCTCGAGATATGTTTAGTTAAATGACAGGTTGCAATGAAAATTGTTCTTGCAAAATGGTGGCATTTATTGCAAAGCGCAAAATAATTTCACCCGAAACATAAACTCCTTATTTGGGTTTTCCATTACGAAAAAAAAAATAACGACGGAAAAGCTATATATACCGGTAGCTGATTTAAAAACTTACATTTCACTATTTCCGTCCTAAATGGGCGTGGCAATAGGCCATATTGATGACGAAATGGGATTCTTACGGGCATTAAGGTCAGAACTGCGTAGCTGCCGATGATGTTATTTGATCATTTTTGCACGCGGTGATAGGGAACTTAGGGGCTGTCATTTTCTTCGGAAGGAATGGGTCATGAATTTATTTATTTTGGGAGTCAAGAAAAATATCTCCCCCTCCCCCGGTAATGCCGCCACTGAACATAACCCTGATCCTAATTTTAACACTAATTTTAACATAAATTGACGAAACTATAACTTTAGTCTTTTTCGGAATAATGACCCTCTCGAACAGGCAAGATGTCCCAGCCCGACCCCCTCATTCCGAACTTACTCATTCGCTCGCTCACATGCAATTAAGTATCAAAATGGACAAAAAACAAATTCAAAATTAAGCACCTTTTTGTGTTTCCGCATGCTAAATCGGTAATCTGTACATCACGCTATACGTTATACGACAATTTGACGTACAATTCACGCATACGATGCATGGTTTATTGGAGTTAGATCGTCATACACATTATTGTCGTGGTATTATACAGCCTGTCTCAAAAAAATTGTGCAAATGAAAAGCGCCCTCTCTGGCAATTAGAAAATACCGTTGTGACATGATAATTACATCAACGTCAAGGGCGTAGTCTTAGCTCTCAAATGCCGTTTGTTCCGTTCAATTTGCTTGTTTTAATCTCGAGATATGTTTAGTTAAAGACGAAAGGGTAAAATCACAATTGTTTTTGTTTGTTTTTTCATTTTTTTCTCAGAACAATTTGTTTCAGAACAATTGTGTGCATGAACATTTATGTGCAGTTTAAAAGTAACCATCATTACATAGCAAGCAAAAGAAGCTGGTACAAATATTTTGTAAATGCTATCAAAGATTCCCTGTCATTACTTTATATATTCAAAAAGGTCTCCGTCCATCATCACATCTCTGTTATGTATTGAAATTATAAATGGTTATACACTTAAATTTTGGCCACAAAATAAAAGTTATTTGATTAAAATGTGATTTTTGGTTGTTACGGTGTGTTGGTTAAAGTGAATACAGATTTGGTACGTCGGAAACGGTCTGAAGGCTAATTTTGATTAAAAAGGTTGCCAACATCTATGTGGAAGTCATTACAGATTTATTTCTGAAAATGATTAAATTGTTTTATTTTTGTTCAAATAATTTAATCAATATCTATTGCTTGCAGAGAGCACAGTTTTACTGGGCATCATGTCTTTTGCAGAACAAAACCGATACATGTTCAGAATAGACTTCGTATTGACACTTTTCCATAGGTTTTTGACTTCGGTCGGGTGAGCACTTATTATATGTAGTTCATATTGATTGTTTCATAAGTTAAAATCAAATAAGGGTTATTCCGTAGTTGCGGACGTACATTCAGAAGACTTTGAGGACCCAGAACTTCTAAATTATTGAGGCTTTTGTATTTTGAACTCTCTTTGTATTTGAAGTATCTCTGATAAAAGTGTAAAACCTGAAAATGTAATTCAAATCCCATTCTCGGTTGGCAGGATCCTTACTACATAGCTGACACATAAAATCATGCAGGAACTTTCATCTTCATCTTCATTAGATACAGTGCATCCCTCAAAATTCAGTATTGCTGCACCTTGAATATTAACATAGCGAGGCGAACAAAAGTGGTGGTGATGAACGTGAAAGTTTATTATATACTGTGCTTCGTGCGAGTAACAATAGCACCAGCAATTATGGAAGCTGGATGCTAGCAACATATTTTCATTATTCTTAAAAAGCATTTCATAATATGGAAAAGCTAATAAGCATACCTATTTGAAAAAGGCGCTGTAGATGTCAAACGAATAAGTTCAAATTTACCTTCAGATTGACGATCAGATACATAATGATCGTTATTGCTAAATAATTCAGTTCTTTGCTCTTGCCGCATGTGCATTTGACAAAGGAACTAACGAGGTGCAGTCGGATTAAAAATTGAGCATTAACTGGTCTGGCGATGTTTGAAAACAAATTTCGTGTCATTCTATTTAAATGCAGGAAATAATTGTGTGACAGGAATGTAACAATAGCGTAAAACCTCGTCTACAAGCATATAGAGTGCTTCTGATGAAACCTACATTAATTACATATTGGCATATTTACGATTGTTTCGAATTAATTAAGCCTTCATAAAAACACTACATATGCTTGTTGACGAGGTTTTACGGACAAATACAGTAAGTGATATTGTGATCGAAGGTTTCAGCCTTCGTCCTCAAAACCTTTCATAATCCATATATCATTATTCGGGTACGAAAAGAAACTGACTATAGCTATGCATTAAACCAGGAGCAGCCCTATTCAATATGATAATGCATGGTTTCAGAACGATAGCGTGCATTTTTGAACAATTATTCAAAAATTACAAGCTGGGACAAATATTTTGTAAATGATATCAAAAAACCCTGTCATTAATTTATACACATCAGAACCAGTGGTGGACCCTGTTGCCCCACCAGTAAAAACCCAAATTTACGAACATTTCAAATTTTTTCGGTAATTATTTTGCGCAAAATGTGTTGATATTACCCCCCCCCCCCCTAAAATTCACTTTGCCCCTCCTAATGCCTCCCACCCATAAAAAACAATCCTGACGCCGCCACTGATCAGAACAACATGAGCAGAACAACTGTGACATTTGGGGTACCCCAGGGGTCAATCCTGGGGCCTCTTTTATTTACAATATATATCAACAATCTCCCCACAGTTGTCAAGAATTGCAAAATAAACCTTTATGCTGATGATACTGCCATTTTCTTTGCCAGTAAAAACATTGATGAAGTAAATAATGTATTGAATTCTGGTATGCAAAGTGTTGCTAAATGGCTTCACCAACATAGGCTCACATTGAATGTTAATAAAACCAAAACTATGCTGTTTGGATCTGCTCGTAAACTTGCATCCTCTGGTCCTCTTACTGTTCATATCAAAGATCAGCCCCTTGAATGTGTCCCACATTTTAAGTATCTTGGCATTATTTTTGATCAGCGGTTAACTTGGGAACACCAAATCGATAAAATCTGCATGTCACTTTATAAATATATTGGTCTTTTTTACCGTATCAGAAAGTTTTTAGCTGTTGACACCCTGAAGTTGTTGTATACATCCGTTGTTTTACCTAAAGTTGATTATTGTGATCTAATTTGGTCAAATGCAGGCTTAACTCTCCTGAACAGGTTGGATCGCCATCAAAAACGTCTCGGTAGAGCAATCATTGGTGTCCCAATGCGCACTCCAACTCATTTTGTCTTTGATTCCCTAAACTGGGAAACTTTTTCTGATCGTCGTAAATATCATATCTGTCTCAATGTTTTTAAATGTCTTGGGGCTGGTACCCCCAACCTGTGCAATATTTTCACCAAGTGTATTGATGCTTATAGCAATCATACTCTCAGATCATCGACCGCTGGGAATCACCCAATTATTACATTGAATCGATGAGAAAGATAATCTATTGAAATGATATCAGACTTACCTTGTTATCCTGGATATCAACATTTGACATTTTATCCAGTAAAATGCGACACAAATCTTCAGAAAACTCTGAATTGATAGCGTAATGCAATGCGGTCTTCCCCTGTTACAAATATGACAACAAGAACAAGGTCAATTATAATGGTAACATACACATTAAAGTATAACGATTATGACGTCCGTGTGCAAAACAATGGCAACTGTAATAAATAGTAATTAAATGTTTATAGATAAAGCACTATGTCAATTATTACTATCTTTGCCTTGCCCTGTGTCAATAGGAAAAAACGGGGAATCGCCTGAAAACGCAAACTAGCATGAAATTGCCAAACATAATTGTTGTAATATCGTACAAAAATCTAAAATCGCTAAAGGAAAAAGCACAATCACAGAAAAGGTTGATGGCGATTTTCTGCCTTTTCCCTAGTGACATAAGGCAAATTTGACATGAAATGAAAAGTGTAAATTGTCAAAGAGCTAGAAGATGATAATTGCTGAATATCTTGCCTTGCGGGGTACCACGCCTAGAGCACACCAACCGTTTACCCTCGCTGGGTTTACCATAGATCATGGTTTTACCTGAGTAACTCTGTAACCAATTACGTACACACAATATTGACTGGTCATACAGTGTGTATCAAAATGATTAGTGCCGACGACTTCTCATTTTGCAAAATCTTTTGTGCTATTTTTGTATCAGTTTGGGGATAACTGTTTAAATATTTGAAATTATAGTAGTTTTATCTTCTCTCAGAATTTTAGATCAGAAAGATTACACATTCCGTTCAGAAGTTACATGATTCCAAAGGAAAATAGGCGTTTTTACACATTTCATCGTAACGCTCGAATAGCGCACCATTTAAGCTCTATTTAGACTATTTCAGTACAAATACCTTTCAATTGAGAATGATGTTGAAATTTTGCCTATTTCTTCATTCATAATGTATATAAATAATCTGATCAATATTTGTTGCTTAAGGTTTATGCCAGGCCGTAATACCCTATTGACTTGAATAATTTAGGTGGGTGAAAGAATGGTAGTATAAGATGCATAGAGATTAATTACTAAGAAGATAGTGTGGCAGAATGGTTATAGACTGTAGACAGTGTCTGTTAGACCTGGTAAGAGTTATTGGAATTGCTCCACAGTATTCCACACTTCAGCGTGTTTTCATAGTGAAGAATTACTTATTGACACTCTTGAGAAGGACAGAGAAGATTTAGAAGACATTTTTAGAAGAGCAAGGAGTATCCCATGCAAACAAGCTATAACTTAAAATGTTTCAAAATTTGCTATGGGCAGTTACAGAATGGGTCCATCACAGGTGTTAAGTTCATTCAAAATGGGACTTCACTTCACACTGCCACACTGAATCAGGAACTAGCTTTCTAAAAGTACGTGTAAAGCAATTTTATGTTATGTAGACTGATGTGAGATATTAATTGAGAGCATGTATGCAAAGAAATAGATCAAGCAGTGAACCTGTTCATCTTGTGTTGTGTAAGTAAATCCATGGTTACGTCCATCTTTGTTTAAATGACAAAAGCTCTCAGATGCATTAACCTATTATCTTCAGATTATTAGATATAAGATATGCCCCTTTCCTTTATAGTGCAAAAACTATATTAATTAGCAATTTTATATTTTTAATATATTTTTGAAAAAGGTCACATATCTCGGTACCAATCATGTTGATACTACACCCTGTATGCGTATAATTTCCCGTCAGCATTTCATCTTGCTTTGATTTAAAAAAAAAGTTTGCTTAGTTCAAAATAGACCACTTTTACAGATAGTTTGGCTGGCCTTTGCATAACCTGACTGTGCAGCAAAATGGAGTTGCTCTAATTGTTATTGCACCCAAGATGCTATAGAAATAAAATGATTGATAAGCGTACATGCTTATCTTATTCTTGCAAACAAACAATCTGATGAACTGAAGTTGTGAGATTTAAGCTTTTGCTCCTGGATATCTACTGACAAATGTCAAAAAAAGTGGATGCTAGGTTTGTGAAATACTCCATCTTCTTTATTTCATTCAAATATAAAATATAACAGCACAACAATTAAACACATACATTGAATGAGGAGGTTCTCGGAAGGCCGGATGGCCTGTATTAAGACCCCCTGTCCTAACAACAACAAAAAAGTTTCAAAATAACAACAACAACCAGATATACCGCAAAATGTCAAAAACAACCCCCCTCGCCCCATTTACCCTAACAAAAACCAAAAGAGCCTGTTTTGTGATCAAGAATATGCAAGAAATTACCGAGAATATGCAAGAACTTCAATACTACATTAACTATATTACAGATAATACGATACACAATTAAATTACTTTAAGCCGTACAAGGAAATTAGATAAAATACTAAATGTAATTAAGAATAATATTATCTTTCACTTTGGTTTTGAAATGCTTGATCGTCTTTATAGTCTTTATATGTTTCTCAAGTGAGTTCCACTTAATTGGGCCCGCTGTTTTTAAGGTTTTATGAGCGAAATTCGTTTTAGATTTAGGAACCTGGTAATCTTCATTGTTTCTCGTGTGGTACTTGTGCAGAGTACTCTGCCTTACAAAATACTTTTGAAATGCTTCTGGAAGTTGATTGGTAAAATGTTTATACTTTAACATATTATGTCACATTTAGTGATGTAGGCCTATGCACTTGAATGTTTCCCATGAAAATAAAAAGTAAATTTTAAGTTGTACATGTTAACGATCTAAATAATACAATTCAATGTAAATATTACACCACTTTATCACCAATGCATCATTTTTACAAACAAAAAATAATTTAAGCCCTTAGCTCCAATATGCTCTGTTCTATTTCAGATGCCATTACCCAAAATGGTTTAAACTTGATAAATATGTGTTTGTGGGATATTCCAATCTGTTGGCGTTGAAGATGCTGCTGGATATAAATTTGTATCTGCGGAATATTCCAATTTCTGTTGGTCTTCATTCTTGAAGATGATGCTGTGGAAGGCTGTTGTGTAGAGTGTGAATGAGATGACTACTGTGTATAATAGTGTGGATGAGATGACCACTGTGAACTTCTGGCAAATCCAGAACAGTCAGAACACATTACTTATCATGCTTATCTCTCAATGCAAATTTAAGAAGTTCATGGACATTTGGTAACTTGGTATAATTGACCATGCATGCTGACCTAGCTAGCTGACTTTGTCCATAAAACAAAATCTGTTCATGGACAGTTTGTAACTTGTTATTAAACTTCAACTTCAACTTCCAGACCACTACACTATCAATCTGTCAACACTCATAATATTGAAACTGATTATCATTCCCAGGTAACAAAACCCTCCACTATGGGATACAGAACACCGTCTTATAAATAATTTCACGTGGAATGAGGCTAATATCCTATCCCCACCTCAAACTAGAAATCTCACTGCTGCATATATTTATGAACTATGTCATGAGGAGTGAGGTTATTTTAGGAGCTGGCAGTAGTCTGCATTAGTGCATTTCTATTACTGAGATACCATGCATTATTCTACAAAATATTTTTAGTGATTACAAAGCAAGAGCATTTGCAAAAGAAGCTCGACTTGGAGCTACTTAGGTTCAGAGGTCGAATTTTATTTCAAGGTCTAAACTGGATGTATATATTCACTCAGGTGTACCTGAGCGAAAAAAAAGACCGGCAGTTTATGTGCGGGCGTGTTTGTCGGAGACAGTTGCCTTGGCCCCCATATGTATCGCCCAATTATGTCCTGATAACGCACCTGAAGTGAATGATGTGTTTTTGCAGCATTGTAAGCTATTGTAATGGACATTAACTTCCATGGTATAAAGCGCTTTTTTGTTTTTCTTCAATTCACGAATATGCTTTGAAAAAGTACCCCTTTTGTGTGCGCTAATCACGTTTCTTCAGCAGAAATCATCCAAAATTTCAGACGAATATGAGTACCCGCGGATATATCTCACACTACGGGCTTCAACATCACCACAAGATGAGATTGGGTCATCTTAATTTTGACCTGGCCCAGAGCACCAAAGGGTAAATCCGGCCCTGTCGAGATATGATAATATACACCAGTGGAAATTTAAAATGAGAATTATTTCAAAGCGATGAGAATTGGACAAAACTATGAGAATTGAAAATGTTTCCATTTCTATGAATTTTCTCATCCAAATGAATGAAAAATACTAATTAACCTGTCAACAACCTGTCATAATGGTTGTTTGACACTGAAGTTATTGTGAGCTTCAGTTTTCTCATATCATTATTATGATCACTTTGTTTTGATGCAAAAACACATACATTACGTTATGTTTGTCTAAATGGGTGTATATAAAATGTAAGGAAGCAATAGCCAGTTTCTTGAGACTTTGTTAATTTATAATCTCACAGATGAACATAATTTTAAAAAAAATATATGAATCGATAGTCTCCGCCGTCGTAGGTGTCATCTGAAATTTTAAAAAGGGATAAAGAGAAGAACTTTAAAGGAAAAAAAAATCGACAAAAATGAGATTCGAACTCTAGACCGCATCATCACAATGCAGTAACGAAACCACTACGCTGTAGTAGAGCTGTTGGTTGTTAATCTTGCAAATTTATTTACAATAATAGATAACAAGAATTAATGACGCAATAAAGGTTTACCTACATAATATAACTTAAAAGGTAATATTTTACATTATGGTAAACCGTGCTATTTTGGCTTAAATGCAGGTATAATTACATACAAACCTATCGCGCGCACAAAGGTATGTAAAGTGACCGTGCATATTCAAAACATATTTTAGATAAATGCCGAATACGAACACACCATTAGTATTAATGAATGAATACGCTGGAATCGAGAGTGATTTCCAACTTCTTCCGGTGGCATATCGTTAGAATACCTCGCTTCTTATATATACTTAGGATGAGAAAGTGAATGAGAAAATTTACAATTCTGATACTTTTGTCCAATTCTTATCGCTTTGAAAGAATTCTCATTACAAATTTTCTACTAGCGATAGTTGCAGCGTGGTAAGATATGCGGTTGGTTTCTACAAATAAAATCGCCACTGCACTTTGAATACAAATCGCAGTCATTAAAATTAACAAGATACTATGCCACTGTTGTATGGGAAAGTGGGTTAGTGTAGCGGTTCCGTCCTCACTTATAGACCCACCAATGTACAGGTAACAGGTTCGAGCCCCAGCAGTTCTTGACGACTTTATTTGCATTTTGTCTTCCAGTCCAAACTCGCTGTCCCAGGTTTTATCTGGGTTTTTCGGCTTCCCCCTGCTTCTAAAACCGGTATTTCTTCCATGATTGCAAAGCGTCGGACCGCAACCACAAACAAACAAACAAAATCACGTTTCTGCGCTTCATCCCAAGAGTCGCCTGAATAATAACGTTGCCGCTCTACGTACTTATAACACTCTACTTCAGGTGAATACCCTATATTTTTCCTATTTGCCCCTCAAAGACTAAAAGACCCATTTCCCTCTTTATTTGTCCCGGAAAGACCCACAACTTTGAGCTTTGCCCCTGAAATTTTATTTAAATGCAGGAAACAATAGTGTGACAGGAGTAAGGGGTATTGTAATCGATGGTTTCAACCTTCGTCCTCAAACATTTCCTAATTCAGAAATCATTATCCAGGTACGGAATGAAACTGACTATAGCTATATATTAAACCAGGGGCAGTCCTGTTCACTATGATAATGCAGGGTTTCAGAACGATAGCGTGCATGAAAATCTATGTATGTTGCCCCACCAGTAAATACTCAAAATTACGAACATTTCAACTTGTTGCGGTAATTTTGCGCAAAATTTGTTACCCCCCGAAAATCACTTTGCCCCTCACAATGCCCAAAAAAAAAAAAAAAAAGTCCTGATGCCCTCACTGATCACAACAACATGAGCAATGGCCCTATTAAATAAATTCAGACTCACTTAGTACTCCTGTGCATAATGACATTCTTCAACACACCCCGGGATTTGTGAACAGAATCACCCAATCATTACATTGAAAAATGAGAAAGATAACCTAATGAAATGATTTCAGACTCCATCCTGGATATCAACATTTGTTGTAAAAGTAAAAGGCGACACAAATCTTCCGAACGCCGTGAATCGATAGCGTAATGTAATGGAGTATTCCTCTGTTACAAATATGACAACAAGAACAAAGTCGATTATAATGGCAACATGGTAATGATGACGTCCGTGTGCAAAACAATGGCAACTTTAATAAATAGTAATTAAATGTTTGAAGATAAAGCACTATGTCAATTATAACTATCTTGAAAAAAAAAACACATTACCATTCAAAATGATAAAAACGATTTCACTAGTACTAAAAAAAGAGGACTCAATGACTTCCTTCCCACTAATGTTAATACATGAGTGACCTACGTACTTTTCTCCGCTTGCAACCAATAGGGGCTATATGGACCCATTCGAAAAGGTACGTTCCCATGGAACAAAAACAATGGCAAGTGTAATAAATAGTAATTAAATGTTTATAGATAAAGCAGTATATCAATTATATCTATATTGAAAAAAAACCACATTAACATTCAAAGTGATAAAACGATTTCACTAATACTAAAAAAGAGGAATCAATGAACTCTTTCCCAATAATGTTAATACTTCAGTGATGTATATACGTAATTTTCTCCGCTTTCAGCCAAGGGGGGGGGTATGGGCCCTTCGCAAAAGCACTTTTCCATAGGATACTCAAACATTTCCTTATCTAAAAGGGAAATTTTGACAATTATTTTCCACGTACAACATCACGGATTGAAAAGAACATTTGTATACATGAATTTATCTCACAATCACGAGAACTTTTGTTTCTCAAAACAAGATTTTTGGAGCAATATTTTGAGAATAATGAATATTTGAAAATGCGCATTTAGTTTACTTGATTCAACTAGATGAAGAACACCATTTTCTTTAGAATTTCGCGAATATGTTTTGAAAAAATTCCCCCTTTTGTATTTGCGTGAATCACGTTTCCTCAGGAGTAATCACACTACATTTTCGACGAGCATAGCATGAGTACTCACGGATGTATCTCACCCTACGGGCTTCAACATCACCATAATGTGAGATTGGGGCCTCTAAATTTTGGCCTGGCTCAGAGCCCCAAATGGTAAATCCGGCCCGTTGAGATAAGATTACATAGTTGCAACGTGGTTATAAATACACTGAGGTGACAACATATCAAATCGCCACTACACTTTGAATACAAATCGCAGTCATTAAAACGAACAAGATGCCATTTTACTGCCGTTAGTGGAAGCGGGTTAGCGTCGCGGTTCTGTCCTCACTTAGCCCCACTGAGTTACCAGGTTCGAGCACGGAGTTCTTGACGACTTTTTTTGCATTTGGTTTCCAGTCCATATTCGCTGCCACAGGTATTCTCCATTCTCCATAATCTGACCTAAATTGCCATTTAATAAATACGATTAATTTCTTTTACAAAGAACCCCTATCAGTTATTTTAAATAAATCCGGACGACCACCCTTTTAAAAGAATCAGATTCATATTTTGCTCATGTTAAATTATGACGTTCTCCCACTGAGGCACAAAGATAACCGAAATAATTAAAGTTAAATGAGGTTAGCCTTACATTGTCATCCTGGACGTCAGCATTTGTCATTTTACAACAAATTTTCAAATATTACAACATGAAAAAAATCAATTATAATGATAACATTCACAATAAAGAACACTCTCAGAAAAAAAGGTTCTAAAATCTGTCCTCTATATGGGATCCGCAACAATTCTGAAATGAACCAAAATGACCACAAAGGGTAAAAGGACCCTTTAAAGAACCTAAAAGGCTTCTTTCAGTTTTAAAAACCTTTTTCTTGAGGTTCCATATAAAAGAAAAAGGGTCATTTAAGGCCTTTTAGAACCTTTCTTTCTGAGAGTATATGACGATATTGACATTTGTGTCAGATTAAAAGGTGGCAACAACCCCTACAAATACATGTCAATAGTTTATTGTAATCACAACGCCTTTGGACCTTTTTCTAAATCATTCAGTTTTTCTATTTTAGAGTTTGGCAAGGATAGAGCCCTAATAGATAGTGGATTTAGCATTGTACAGTAACGTTTTAAGTTGAAAAGGTAGTTGTATTAGGTTTTCAAAGTTGTGTTGGTAATTAATTCTTCTTTTTAGCGTGTCCAAGCGCAGGGTCAAATGCGCCCGAGCCAATAGCTGACGCAGTAGTTAGGTGAAAAAGTTCAGTTTGGTGACCACTCTCTGGCTAGTAAGGTTTGACGATTGATAAGGGATGTAAACCCAAGATAAGGCAGTTTAAACCCCATATAAGGGACATGAACCCCAGATAAGGCGGAAATGACACACTTATGCTTCTGCTCTCATTCAAAAATCACATTTACGCTCTACCAAATAGGGGCCATCTTGGATTTCTGGGCAAAAAGTATGTTATAACGTCAAATTAATGTCAGATTCGGATTTCTTGGGGTCTACTTACCGGAAAAAGTGTCTTTGTGCACGATTTTAGGTAATCTGGTTCAAAACTTATTTTTTTCAAGATGGCGCCGGCGGCCACCATCTTGGATTTCTGGGTAAATATGAGATCGTAATGTCAAAGTAATGTCAAATTTGAAATCCTTGTGGTCGACTTATCCAAAAAAGTGTCTTTGTACAAAACTAAATTTTTCAAGATGGTGCCGGCCACCATCTTGGATTTCTGGGTGAAAATGATGCCGTAATGTCAAACTAATGTCAGAATCGGAATCCTTGTACTCGACATATCCGAAAAAGTGTCTTTGTGCATGATTATAGGTGCTCTGGTTCAAAACTTAAATTTTCAAAATGGTGGTGGCGGCCATTTTGGATTTTGGCCTCTAGCGAAAAATGCCGGGATTTTCGCGAGGGACATGGTGGCTATTTTTTTCTAAATGGTCCATAGAAGTCGAATCAATCGTCAAACCTTACTAGCCAGAGAGTGGTCACCAAATTGAACTTTTTCCCCTAACTACAGTGACGAGCAGAATCGTTGAATTCAGCTAGGTCCTCATGTGTGCAATGTTGCCCCATCTGTGGACAGACCAACAGGTGTTCCATAGTCTGTGGAACCGTTCCACACTCACAGGTAGTGTTTTGTCCTTCTGGTAGGTATCCCCATTTCTGCAAAGCGACCTTGCACCTTCCGACCCCTGATCTAAGTCTGTTGAGACACCGCCACTCAGGCCATGTGGAATCAGCTCCAGGTGGTAGCTGCTCACTGGGTTGCAGTCCCATAGCTGGTGAATTGGGAGGTCTCCAAGCTGAACAAAGAACATCCTGTTGTCAAGCATGCATTCGATGAGCTCCGTCAGGTGGATATCTTTGGTTAGCTCCAGGATTTTGCTGAGGAGACATCTATGATTGACGGTATCGTAAGCTGCTGAGAGGTCGACGAAAACAACTCCGGTTACCAATCCTTCCTCAAATCCATCCTCGATGTGCTGGGTAAGGTTGAGAACATGGCTTGTTGTTGATTTGCCAGGACGGAAACCTGCTTGTTCTGGGACGAGTTGCTCGTCTACCACAGGTGCCAGTCTGTTGAGCAAGAGGCGTTCGAGTAGCTTGTAGGTATGGCTGAGAAGCGATATTGGTCGATAACTCTTTGGGATGGATGGATCTTTCCCTGGCTTCAGCAGACCGATGATGTGAGACTTCTTCCAGATCTTAGGGAGTCTGTGGCTGCGACGACAGGTGTTGTAGACCTGTAAGAGACATTTCTTTGCCTTTGGACCAAAGTTCTTCAGCTGCTCAGTTGCGATGTTGTCAAGGTCAATTGCTTTCCCTGGTTGGAGTTTGGCGATTCCTGCTTCCAGCTCCTGCATAGTAAAGGGCTTTAGTGAAGCCGGGATCTCCGCTGTATTTCTTGCGGTCTAATTTGGTCTTATGTTTCTTGCCACTTCTTCCATTCAGGAGCAGTTATGTGGGCAGAGGGGAAAATCAAACTTTTGTGGTAAATGTTTAAAAGATACGTTACCAATATTATCTGCTTCAATTTAGGTCACCGTTGAATTGCCATTAGCTTTGCATTAGCTATTTGTTAACCATACTGATGTCTGAGGGTTTATTATTTGAAAGGAAAACAGTACATGACTGCATGACTGTTGGTGGATGACTTTTTAGTCCATAGAATACAAAAAATATATATATTGTGGCATGACGGGTAGTAGTATTTTTATTATTGAATTCAACTTTCGAGTTAATAGGTGCTACTTTGTTACCGATAACGCAAAATGCATTTGTTCCTGACATGAATGGTTCACATTGATATATGGAAAATTGTCAATTGCCTAAAGGTAGTCCTACTTTCTAACGGATGATCTGACAGATACGTTACCATTCACTATTCGCGCTCAAACCGTGATTTTTTTTTCTACCAAGAGGGGAATTATTCACTATTTTTTTTGTTAATCGGATGATAGTATTTGTGTCGCTATTGTAAGGAAATCATAATGCATAAAGGAAAAGCTGATAAGCATAACTAATTGTATAAAATCACTACAAATACCAGACGAAAGTTCAAATAACCTTCAGAAAAGTACCATTGTATGTAAAGATCGTTATAGCTAAATAATGAAGATGTGAGACCTAGCCTCATGTATATTTGACAAAGAAACTATGACTAAAATATGCAGTAGGATTGACATTGAGCAGCAACTGGTCTGACGATGTTTGATAAAAAAATTTCGTCTTATATATTTAGGTGCAGGAAATAATAGTGTAACATGAATGTAACAATGTTCCTAAAATTATCAGTATCAATGCAATTTAGTTTAGAAAATACAGCAAGGGGTATTGCATTCGAATGTTTCAGCCTTCCTGATCAAACATTTCCTTATCCAACATGTCCAAAAGGGAGATTTTGATACTCATTTTAACGTTTAACATTACATTGAAAACGTGACGCAATTGACTTACGCGATTAATTTTTAAAGGGGGTGAACAGGAGCTGATTACAAGGCGACATGATATCTCAGATATAATGACTGGAATTGGATAATTATAGATGCTTTTATTCCATGATAGAAATGCATTCAGATGACATTATCAATCAAGTTTTAATTCTTATTTTACATGTTTTATGCTTTATAATGTCTAAAAGACATAGGATAATTGAGAAGGTAAGGTTACCTTCAACGGGAACCGGTTTTCGCCCGCGCGTTTAAGCCGGGCTCATCAGCCGCACAGTTAAACAGTATCAGGGATAAAGTATAGTAAAAGCATATAAACTTCACACAAGTACTCCCCGAGTTTTTTTGATATCTTATATTCACAAGAATTCTTGTGACAATAATTTGTTAAATTAATGGCTTTCTGTGGATATGCCAATCCTTCATGATGAGTTAGATGACATTTTCGACTTTTCACATTGGATATTCTTTATTTCGAGATATTTCTCAGAGACTGAGGTTTAAAAGAGCCACTTTCAAGTCATTTGGTAATTATCTATTTTAATTATGGGATATTTGACTTGTATAGACCATTTGGTGTCTGGGATTATGATATATTGCAACTCTGTTGTATGATATTGCTACCCTTTGTTAAAACTTGGTCTTTTTGAAGTTTCAAGTGGCTCTGAAAAGAGCCGTTTGTTTTGCATACACTGACTGGTTCCTATGCAAGTTATTGTTTGATGAATATTTCCGTAGACGGCAGATATCATGACTAGACCCACCTGTGACATGGAATTTTAGATCAAACATTCAGTTCTTGCATTCAAGCCTTATTTCATTATTGAGAACTTGTTAATTCGTGCGGTACAATTTGCATTAGACTCACCGTGTATTACAATACACAGCAGTAATGCCGATGTTAACACGTCCGCTCAAATTCTCTCCTTTTGGCCAGCCATTCAAATATTTCCAGTCTGATCATGAATCTCCATGTGAGGATAAATATGTTACCTTGTGGTCTTTTTGATGTTTCGGTGGCTCTGAAAAGAGTGGTCTTTTCAATTATGATGTTTTTTGGTTTCTTCTTCCCGAAAAAATTCGGGTTTTTGAAAACCAATATTTATATAAATAACTACATGCACAACATCATAATTGAAAAGACAAATAAATAAGAAAAATGTATACTTGTGAATAAGAAACCAAAATCCATTTGGATGAGTTAAAACAAAATCAACTTGTTGAGTTTTACCAAAAAATCAAATCACTGCATGCAAATCAAACGACTCTTTTCAGAGCCACCGAAACATCAAAAAGACCACAAGGTAACATAGGCAGGGTTTTCTTTAACGAACAAAACACGCGTATTTACGCGTTCAGGCACTTTTCTGACTCCTTCAAGTCCCTAGTCCCAAAGTCCAATGCGTACAAAATCTTGAAAACGTACGCGTTCAGATATTGCAAGAATTGAATAGAGAAACACCTGATATTGTGTATTTATTCTCGGCTTTTGGCATTTAGGACCTATACTCCCGATATGTAGGACAACGAAAGGCTTTATTGACCTGCATTTCACAATTTTCAGCTTTTCAACTGTTCAAATTTAAATTTTACACAGTAATAGTGCCAAAATGGTCCACCAAATCGCTTCAATTAGGTCTTATTTTGTAAAATTTTCCAAGTTCTAAGGGGGGGAACATCACCCTGCGTAGTTGATAAACAAATGGCCACTTTCACTTCTGCTTCCGACATTTGCCAATTTATGTTTAACACAATTTATAGGCCTACCATAATAGGGAAAACTTGCCGTCCACGAAAGACTCCATGGACTGCTCATTTCACAAATGTTCGGCTTTTTTAAACTAAAATTCATTAATTAATATTGCCAAAATGATCCACCAAATTGCTTCAATTAGGTCTTCATTTTGCAAAAGTTTCTTACTTCTCAGGGGGCATCTTTAAATATTATTATTTTCTTCTAAAATTGCCCCACCCCCTTCTGACTGCTCTAGATCCGCCACTGCTCCAAACAGTGGTGTAGATTTCTTTTTGACTTGGGGAGGGGGGTGTCTTGAAGTATAGTGAATCCAGCACCCCAATCCGGATCTACGCCTATGGCTCCAAAAACACACATATTGTTAAAAATGTCTTCAAAAATAATATTATAAAAATACCCCTTGGGCCATGTTTTTGACTCTTCAGAGGAAAAATTCACAATTGAAAGGGTCAAAAATGCTTAAAGAAAACCCTGAACATAGGGTAGCAACCCTATGCATTAATGTTGTAATATACCATAATCTCAAACACCGATGGTCTATACAAGTCAAATATCCCATAATAAAAATTTATAACTAACAAATGACTTGAAGGTGGGACTTTTAAACTTCGATCTCTTACTAAATTCAAAATAACCATTGAAATCAATGGGGCATTTTTGAAAAAACATCAAATAAACACCTTAAAATGGATGTATTTTAATTATCCTACACATTTCAACCGATCGAATGCTATCATTTCATGGGAGATTGTTAGCTCAAAGCATCCAGTAAGATTTTGCACCTTGGATATCAAGGAAAAGCAAACAAACACAAAAAAATATCAACACAAACTAGCACAAGTTGAAAAAAGTTTGGCGAGTTTGGAAGTGAGTGCAATCACACAGCGATCGAGACGGCAGCACTGTACTGCGTGCATTACGGCGAAACTACTCTCGCAATTTAAAATGCTAGAGTAAAGATTATACACACACAAGAATCAATGACAAGACTTGGAATATTTATCCTCACATGGAGATTCATGATCAGACTGGAAATATTTGAAAGGCCGGCCAAAAGGAGAGAATTTGAGCGGACATGTTAACATCGGCATTACCGCTGTGTATTGTAATACACGGTGAGTCTAATGCAAATTGTACCGCACGAATTAACAAGTTCTCATTAATGAAATAAAGCTTAATGTAAGAACTGAATGTTTGATCTAAGTTCCATGTCACAGGTGGGTCTAGTCATGATATCTGCCGTCTATGGAAATATCCGTGGAAAAATAACTTGCACAGGAACCAGTCAGTGTATGCAAAACGAACGGCTCTTTTCAGAGCCACTTGAAATTTCAAAAAGACCAAGATTTGATAAAGGGTAGCATCTCATACAACAGAGTTGCAATATATCATAATCCCAGACACCAAATGGTCTATACAATTCAAATATCCCATAATTAAAATAAATAATTACCAAATGTGAAAATTCGAAAATGTCAATCTAACTCATCATGAAGGATTGGTATATCCACAGAAAGCCATTGGCTATTAAATATAATGCTAAAAACAAGTAACTACCCTACAATTTATTTAAAAAAATTATTGTCACAAGAATTCTTGTGAATACAAGATATCAAAAAAACTCGGGGAGTACTTGTGTGACGTTTATATGCTTTTAATATAATTTATCCCTGATACAGTTTAACTGTGCGGCTGATGAGCCCGGCTTAAACGCGCGGGCGAAAACCGGTTCCCGTTGAAGGTGACCTTACCTTCTCATTTATCCTATGTCTCTTAGACATTATAAAGCATAAAACATGTAAAATAAGAATTAAAACTTGATTGATAATGTCATCTATCATTGAATAAAAGCATCCACAATTATCCAATTATCCAATTCCAGTTATTATATCTGAGATATCATGTCTCCTTGTAGTCAGCTCCTGTTCACCCCCTTTAAAATTGTATGAAAGGAACTTGTCGATAAATCATGCTGGCACCCTTAAACCAGGCGAATCCCTATTCAACTAAGTATGATAAAACACGGTTTCAGAACGATTGTGTGCATTCTGTTCCTCAATTGGTACCTCCAACATTCTCACCCAATTGCATTGGCTTCCTATCAAGGACCGAATTCTTGTTAAACTTCTGCTTTATGTTTTCAAGTGCTCTCAGGGCCGTGCCCCTAATTATCTTTGTGAGCTTCTTTCAGCCTATGCTCCCAGAAGAGAAGGATTGCGATCTTCTTCCGACAATGCCCTGTTTAGTTAGCATAGGGCACGCATATCAATTTGTGAGCGCTTTTTGGCAAATTCAGAGTTCATTGAATTTTACAACTGTATGACAAAACAGGCGAAAAAAAACGTTTTGCACATAATACCTTCTCTGTCTCTGGCCCGAGGGAATGGAATAAACTCCCTAAAGCCATTAGGGAGTCTCAATTCCAGTTTTCAGAAAGAAACTGAAAACTCACTTTTTCAGTAAGCTTCTTTCTTGTTCCTTCTGCTTTTCTTCTTTCTTTTTTTTTTTTTTTTTTTTTTTTTTTTTTTTTTTTTTTTTTTTTTTTTTCTTCTTTTTTTCTCTCCTTGTTCAGCGCTTTGATACTTTTTAAAGGCGCTTTATAAATATCTTTATGTAAGTATGTACAGTTTTATCAGCTCTTAATCGCCGGGCCTTATAACATCGCGGATTAATATCAATATATTTCTTTCGAGATTGTCCTGTGACAACTCGTCAGAGGTCTCACAAATTATTAATTCAGGTCATATACTTAATCGATTTTATTTAACACACACAATATAGACCAGACAGGTCAACTATATTACTCTTAATGTTGATCTATTTTTTCGGCGTATTTGTAAAAGCCTTACATTTCCCACCGATTACGAGCTGATCAAAGTATATGTATGTAAGTGTGATCATTTATGTGTAGTTTTAATAGCAATCTTCAATACATAGCAAGAACACCAATTATTCAAAAATTTGCAAATGATATCAAGAACCCCTGTCATTACTTTATATACATCTGAACAATGACTAATTAAAATAAATTCAGACTAACATATTGCTCCTGTGCATAATGACATTCTACACCAGAATCGCCAAATCATTACATTGAATAAATCACAAGATGACATATTGAAATTATTTCAAACTTACTTCGTTATTCTGGATATCAACATTTTCCATTTTATTTAGTAAAATGCGACACAACTCTTCAGAATACCGCGAAACGATAGCGTGATGCAATGGGGTATTCCCCTATTAAAAATATGAAAACAAGAATAACATCAAATGGCAATATTTACAATAAAGTATAACGATATTGACATTTGTGCGCTATGTTAATTACAGCTATCCTGAAAAAGAAAAATATAACATTCACAGTGCAAGCTATAAACGATTTCACCAATACTAAAAAGTGGAACCAATGACCAAATGATTTAAAGGACGTGACTAAAATCGGGTTGGCGATAAATCACTGTACATTGCCAGGTTATTGTCTGCTTTGTGTGCCTGCGATCTTTGAAAGTACTATTTTCATTGCAAGAAATAGTGGTACGACAAGCATGCAACAATAGTCAATATCACCCGAAATTATTATTCGTATCGCAATCGAAGGTTTCAGTCACCATCGTCATACCATGCCCTATCGAAAAAAGGAAATTTTGACACTAATTTGCCACGTTCAACATGGCGGATTGAAAAGGACTTATGCGAAGAACAGATCAAGTAAAATGGGCCAATTTCCATGTACGAAAATGAATGAAATAGTAATTCTTATACAAGTACCCACATACCTACACAATTGAAAATTGTAGAATAGTAGAAAAGAATGTCCTCACGTGTATAACTTTCACTAAGCATTCACTGGATATTTATAACGCGAATTCTTTCAAAGCGATGAGAATTGGACAACACTGTGATTTCTCATTTCTTTGAAACTTTGAAAAAGACGTGTTAACATTTTGTTTTAAATGAGAAGATTTTCAATTCTTATAGTTCTGTCCAATACTCATAGGTTTGTAAATCCTCAATCATATTAACTGTTCTTGGCACTTGCATTTATGAAAAGCAATCATTTTCATTTTTTTCGGTTAATATCAGCAGAAAATTATATATTTTAAAAAATCCTGGTGCTAAACTTAGGCATGAAATTTAGTCTTCTAGTTTAAAATTTTCGACTTTTACAGGCTTTAACTTCGCCCATGAGCCTTTTTTGGTGTCACCTTTTTTTTTAAAGTAATATAGTTCGCATATGAACGACTTTTCCCAACTTTCGTATAAGCACATCATACATGGCTATACATGTATATCATTGCTTTCTCAGAATGTACGTTTTAATTCTACCATTCCATTTTTTCAGTCCCTACTGCCCTGAGACAAGAATGTTGGTATTCTTGTCTCAGCCAATGTTTTTCAAAATCAACACATGCATATACATACCCATGGTTGGATGATTATGCATACAACAATAGAAATATCGATTATTTCTGCTGGTTGTATTCGAAATAAAGTACTGGGTTAGATATCTTTGCAGTTGCAGGTGAAAAATAGTGAAATCAAAACGGATATTCTGAAAAAAACCCTATAATATATACACGCATACGATGTTCCTTATAGAGGTGGGAAAACGCTACAAATTTAACCCCCAAAAAAGCTCATGGACGAAGTTCAGGTGTGTAAAAATCAAAAAAATTAGCGTAAAAGACACAATTTTATGATTAATTTTAACGAATGGATTCTTTTTTTTTTAATCTTGTATCGATCAATTTTTAGCACTACTATGCGTAATGATAGAGAATGGTCAGTGGCATTCTATGTGTACATTGAATATATCCGGAATATAACCTATTTTAATGAGTTCAGACTTACCTTTTCATCCTGGATATCAACATTTGTCATTTTATTCATTAAAACGCGAAACAAATCTTCAGAACACTGCTGATCGATAGCGTAATGCCAGGGGGTCTTCCCCTGTTATAAATAGGACAACAAGAACAACAAGAACAACGTCAATTCCTAGTATAATGGTAACATTCACAATAAATGATGGCGAATGTGTATGCGAAAAAATGTAATAAACAATAACTAAATGTTTATCGTTAAGGTTAGTCTTAACCAGGATTATGGAAAAAAATGTGGGCCTCATACCTGTTAAATTATTGCTCTAAAATACATAAAAGTATACATAATTTAGAATGGCAAAGACTTGATAAATTCAAATGTCAAATTTGGACAAAAATGCTCATTTTTGGAGAATATCTCAAAAAACTGTTGTTTTTTGCCCAATTTGTTTTTACTAATTTAACAAAACTAGATCAAAATATCTAGGACCCGTTTGGTTGACAAAGGCTCAATTTTTAAATAACCGGACGAAAAATTTCAACTATTCAAGCACTATGTTAATTACAATTATAATTATTTTGAAAAACAAAACATGACACTCACAGTGCAAGTGAAAAATAAACCCGATTTCACCAATACTAAAAGGTGGAATCAATGAACTCCCTTCCCACTTTTGTTAATACTGTAGTGACCGATGTATTTCTATCCGCTTGTGTCCAACGAGGGTTATAAAAAACCCTTCACAATAGCACTTCCCACAAGAATATGCGGACATATCTTGTGATTCGCCTAACGCTGGTATGGGCCATCATATGTTGGCATGGCACAATTGGATTTGCAGAGTAAAAATGGTAGCGTTGCCCTTTACATAATGCGAAGGGAAAACGAATTGATGTAAAGGACGTGACTAAAATCGGGTTGATGATAAATAACTGTACATTGCCAGGTTAAGGTACGCTTTGTGTACTTGCGATCTTTCAAACACACCTTGGATTTACTTTCAATCGATAGGTAGCACTGTTGTTCTGAAATAATTGAGTGACAAGAATGTATCAATATCCCCTAAATTTATTCTAATGGATTTTAGCTTAGCAAATACAGTACGGGGTATAATTGCAACCGAAGGTTTCAGCCTTTATCATCAAAAATTTCCTTATCCAAAACATTGTGACACTTATTTACCACGTGTGACATCGGGGATTGAAAAGGACTTATGCGATACGGGGTATAATTGTAACCGAAGGTTTCAGCCTTCATCATCAAAAATGTCCTTATCCAAAACGACTTATGCGATTAACAGATCAAGCAAAATGGATCAGACGTCGCAAAATCAATTTTCAGGTACGAAACGAAAGAAATGACAATTGTCATACAATTACATACACATGTGCATAATATATACACATATAAACTTATAATGCGCCTGTAATGGGAATGAACAAACTATGCCACATTCATGAACACTGACAAAAGAATATAAAGAAACAGTTCAAGCAAAATGTTACAAGCAACCAGTAAAAAAAAATCAGTTGAAAAATAAGTGTAATTTCAGACTTTTTATAAAATGGCTCAACGTCGAAGCTTTCCTAGTAACTTCCACACGAGATATCCATATAAAGAGTAAAACATAAATAACTACCCATTTGGATTTGTTTCAATATTTCAAAAAGTGTTTCTTCAATTAAAAAGATTTTTAGCATGCATCATCATAAACTCATAGCAACAGAGACACCGATTTCATTCCTGTAGCTGACTTCATGCTTGAATGAGCACACAATGATTGAAAGAGTTCACTAATTCAAAAGTGGCAAAAAGTTAATATCAAGTACTCGATTATAATGTACGTTTTTCTGATACCGGCTGCTGGATTATAATTTAAGTCACAACACTCCACGCCATACATAAATTCTGACAGTCACATTTCCCCAATATGAAATTTTTAAAAGTAAAATTTTAATTTTAATTTTACTTCATTAAAGTTTGGCGGAGGCGGGGTTCGAACTCACGGCGGCGGACTGCTTTGGACACACTATGAACCCAGCGCCTTAGACCACTCGGCCACTTGTCTTGTTGGAATTCATTTGAAACTTATTTGAAGATATAATCGCAACTTCAACAGTTCAGTTCAGTTCAGTTCTCTCCATATGGAGAGATTTTATTTCTCAGTATATATAGGCCTTCGGCCTTACAATACAATAAAGTACAGTACAATATATTTACCCATCACCAGGGGGCAAAAGAGTTTGCCTGATTTTATGAGCATTAAAAATAAATTTTGATAATGAAATTATAGTTTGTTGATTTCTAGACTGAAATAGAGTAATAAAATAATTGAAATTTGGAATACACTCTGGCAATAAGCGATTTCTTTCATTAGCATAAGCAGGACATTTTAATACAAAATGATACAAATCTTCAATTTCACCAGTGTGGCAGATTTTACAAATACGTAAATTTCGAGGAACCTTAAACCATATTCCACGAACATATTCTAACTCAAGAACACCCAATCTGGCTTTGGTCAGAAGTATTTTATGAAATGGTTTCTCCAGCCACAATAAATAGTCTTCCACCACTAGATTTTCTTTGATTTGAGTATAAAAAGTAAGTAAGTAAAGTATGTAACTTCAACATAGGCCTACCACGTGACAATCAAAGGCAGAAAACGTACCATATTTTGGAATTTTATTTGCCTAAAAACATTTATGTGCATTATTAGCGCTCAATTGTTGTTAACTGCATGTTTTATACAAAAGAATCCAACAATAAACATGAAACTGGGCGTCTATATGGACAATACATTATATCGATTTTGACACGTGCTTGTGTCCCAGTACATTTCCATGGTCAGTAAAATACTATAGAGGAAAACCTACCATTTTCACGAATCGTTAAATATGATGTGCAGTTAATATTCATATTTTCTTTTATACAGAGGATGCTTCAGTTTTGACAGGAAAAATATTTTCTTGAAGACCCTCTCACTCGGTTATTTTAAAAAGGTAACCACGCTTCCCTAGAATGTGCAATAAATTAGCATTAACATTTTTCTTATTCAAACAGCAAGCATTTCTAGAATGTATTATGGCGAAATGTGGTGTAAATTTAAGTGGACATGCTAATAATGGTTGCCAGATTATAATGCAGGTTTCATGATACCGGATGCCTGATTATAATGCAAGTACCCGATTGCAATTGCCCTATTCTTGACAGACAGAAAGTGGATGCACATAGTGATTCTGCTAAACCATCTTTCTGTAAAGGGATACTCATTTTTAACACTTTTGAAATCAGCAATCTCTCCATTCATGTATGATCAGAACAGCTGCGGGATTAGAACTACTGGGTATGAATATGCTATGAGTTTGCAGCTGATACATGTCAAAAATATTTTCAATCGAAGAAATGATTTTTCAAATATAGAAAACAATCCAAAAAGACCTGCTTTACTTGACATGAAGTGAACAAGCTAGAAAAATAAATTGCGCAACCAGCACAATGCTTCATTCTGTCAGGTAGCGTCTAAAACGAGCGATATTTCTCAATTGACAATTCAATCTCAATTCCCCTATTTATGTTTTGAATAAAACCGAATGATGACGTATTCAGATGACTCTAGACCACAAATTGCTCCTATGCTAATGACTTTATCTATAGAATCATCCAAATTTTACAATAATGAATTAACCCGAAAGATGAATTTGACATCACAATGGCTGAGTTCTCAGTTCATTGACTCTTATCTGTATTAATATTATTGGATCTTGGGATGTGACCCAAAGTAATGACAGTAATACAACTATTGTTAATACCCAATAACAACAAACATTTTTACTGTGTAAACTTTGTAACTTTGCCTTGCAGAGATTCGGCTATGTTTATAAACTGCCCATCATAACTGTCACTGTCGTATTTGTCAGCACAGCAGCCATATTGTAGATTATAAAATTAAAGTTCTGGTTTTTACATAAACCACTGTAAAATAAGCTCAAAAGGTAGTTATAATGTTAAAGGTCCGTAACCCGATCGACAGCATCATCCCCCGATTTTTTCATTGTTGATGAGGTTTTGGTATCACATAATAGATACTATTTTTCTCATTACTATCCTGAAATTTGACGCTCCAAGTCGATGTATTTCCGGAGAAATCATGAATCGCAGCGGTTTTTACAGGTTACCAGTTTGTAAACAATGGTAAATACTTTGGATTTCTGGGAGGGAATTATGAACGAAATTTCAGTCTCCGCAACAGCTACTTTGGTTTCGCGTCATACACATTCTGTGAAAAAAGCGAACCACACTAACTGCTGAGGAGACGGTGCGCCGTATTTAGTTATGAAAACGGTAACGATTACCGTGGTGTGCTAAATAGCTCAATTGATTAGCGCGTTTGTTTTTACCCGAGAGGTACCCGGTTCAAAACCCGGTATCGGAAGGTTTTTTCCTCTCCATTTTACCCAGACTTTTTTTAATTACATTTCAAATGTACATATTGCAAGGGGAAATATATTTTGTTTCCTTTTTTTCTGAAACGGTACGAAAAAAAAAAACATTTTCCGTTCAATACGGGCCGGGCATTGTACAGCATGTCAGCATCCGTCATTGCCTGCCCAGAATGCAATTCACGTATACCAAGGTATTGGATTGCAAATTTGGCTATTTATTCACATTTACGCTGAAAATGCTCTCGTTTTTCACAAAGCAGCATAAAGGAGGCGATATTTGATATTATTATGTAATTTTAAAGACAATCCATATCCAAAACCAATAGGGTTACCCCCTTTAATACCCACAACAAAAAATGGTCGCCATTGCTAGCAGCATCTACTTGAAGATCATTTGGCCGGTGATCCAGGAAGGATTGCATATCAGTCACTTTTTGACCATGGAGTGGATGATTTATCATTGGGAGGGGGTGTATTTAACCGTAATGTTGAAGCTTAGTTGAAAGCATAAATTCTACATTAGCATTGCATTTATTGCGCACGTGTGCACAATTATGACAAGTTAAAGACTGCATACAAATGTTCAGATCGTATAATTATGGGTGCTACGTTTGACCCCGACATTTATTTATTTACGATGACGTTCTTCAAGATATCCCGCTATTTATGTTTTAAATAAAACCGAACGATGACATATTCAAATGAATCTAGACCACAAATTGCTCCTATGCATAATGACTTTCTATATAGAATCATCCAAATTTTACAATATGAATGAACCCGATAGATAACCTATTAAAATGAATTTAGGCTTGCCTTTTTGTCCTGGGCTTCCAGATTTGCTTTGCTGTCCACTAGTAGTTTACAACAAGCTTCGTGCTTCTATTTTGAACATTTGGTGAAAAACGTGTATTGCATTCGTGGTCCGGTAGCTCGAAAATTCAATGGTCACCAATATATTTAATTTAGTTTGTTTACTTGCTTGTTTGTTTGTCAGTCAGGAAAACATCACTTTGAAAAATTGAGTCGCTTCGTAAGGTAGGTAGAGCCATTTGAATAGAGGCCATTTTGTACACAAAGTATAGGGAAATGTATTACTATTGTGCACCCTCAAGGGAGAGTACGTGTGTGAGCCTATACGGAAGACGTTTTGATTCAGCAAGTTAGACCTGTGCCAAACAAGTTTTGATTAGCATTTGCATATTGACTGATGAGGTATTTTTGATTATAATTCATATAATTTATAGCTAAAATTGCAGAAAAAAGCAACATTTACTAGACTACCAGTGCTAAGGTGAGTTATGGCCCGAAATTGGAGACTTGGAGAAATATCAGTATAGAGGCACTGTTAGGTCAATACATGAACAGGTAAGCTTACCTTATGAAACTGCCTGGTGTAGAAGGGGGTGGTGGTGGCTAGGCTAAGCTTATGATTTCACCAACATGATCAAAGACCCATGTAATTCAACACTTGTATAATTCATGCAGTCATACATATTATTATGTAATTTTAAAGACAATCCATATCCAAAACCAATAGGGTTACCCCCTTTAATACCCACAACAAAAAATGGTCGCCATTGCTAGCAGCATCTACTTGAAGATCATTTGGCCGGTGATCCAGGAAGGATTGCATATCAGTCACTTTTTGACCATGGAGTGGATGATTTATCATTGGGAGGGGGTGTATTTAACCGTAATGTTGAAGCTTAGTTGAAAGCATAAATTCTACATTAGCATTGCATTTATTGCGCACGTGTGCACAATTATGACAAGTTAACGACTGCATACAAATGTTCAGATCGTATAATTATGGGTGCTACGTTTGACCCCGACATTTATTTATTTACGATGACGTTCTTCAAGATATCCCGCTATTTATGTTTTAAATAAAACCGAACGATGACATATTCAAATGAATCTAGACCACAAATTGCTCCTATGCATAATGACTTTCTATATAGAATCATCCAAATTTTACAATATGAATGAACCCGATAGATAACCTATTAAAATGAATTTAGGCTTGCCTTTTTGTCCTGGGCTTCCAGATTTGCTTTGCTGTCCACTAGTAGTTTACAACAAGCTTCGTGCTTCTATTTTGAACATTTGGTGAAAAACGTGTATTGCATTCGTGGTCCGGTAGCTCGAAAATTCAATGGTCACCAATATATTTAATTTAGTTTGTTTACTTGCTTGTTTGTTTGTCAGTCAGGAAAACATCACTTTGAAAAATTGAGTCGCTTCGTAAGGTAGGTAGAGCCATTTGAATAGAGGCCATTTTGTACACAAAGTATAGGGAAATTTATTACTATTGTGCACCCTCAAGGGAGAGTACGTGTGTGAGCCTATACGGAAGACGTTTTGATTCAGCAAGTTAGACCTGTGCCAAACAAGTTTTGATTAGCATTTGCATATTGCCTGATGAGGTGTTTTTGATTATAATTCATATAATTTATAGCTAAAATTGCAGAAAAAAGCAACATTTACTAGACTACCAGTGCTAAGGTGAGTTATGGCCCGAAATTGGAGACTTGGAGAAATATCAGTATAGAGGCACTGTTAGGTCAATACATGAACAGGTAAGCTTACCTTATGAAACTGCCTGGATGGGGGGGGGGTGGGTGGGGGGTGGTGGTGGCTAGGCTAAGCTTATGATTTCACCAACATGATCAAAGACCCATGTAATTCAACACTTGTATAATTCATGCATTCATACATATTATTATGTAATTTTAAAGACAATCCATATCCAAAACCAATAGGGTTACCCCCTTTAATACCCACAACAAAAAATGGTCGCCATTGCTAGCAGCATCTACTTGAAGATCATTTGGCCGGTGATCCAGGAAGGATTGCATATCAGTCACTTTTTGACCATGGAGTGGATGATTTATCATTGGGAGGGGTGTATTTAACCGTAATGTTGAAGCTTAGTTGAAAGCATAAATTCTACATTAGCATTGCATTTATTGCGCACGTGTGCACAATTATGACAAGTTAAAGACTGCATACAAATGTTCAGATCGTATAATTATGGGTGCTACGTTTGACCCCGACATTTATTTATTTACGATGACGTTCTTCAAGATATCCCGCTATTTATGTTTTAAATAAAACCGAACGATGACATATTCAAATGAATCTAGACCACAAATTGCTCCTATGCATAATGACTTTCTATATAGAATCATCCAAATTTTACAATATGAATGAACCCGATAGATAACCTATAAAAATGAATTTAGGCTTGCCTTTTTGTCCTGGGCTTCCAGATTTGCTTTGCTGTCCACTAGTAGTTTACAACAAGCTTCGTGCTTCTATTTTGAACATTTGGTGAAAAAAGTGTATTGCATTCGTGGTCCGGTAGCTCGAAAATTCAATGGTCACCAATATATTTAATTTAGTTTGTTTACTTGCTTGTTTGTTTGTCAGTCAGGAAAACATCACTTTGAAAAATTGAGTCGCTTCGTAAGGTAGGTAGAGCCATTTGAATAGAGGCCATTTTGTACACAAAGTATAGGGAAATTTATTACTATTGTGCACCCTCAAGGGAGAGTACGTGTGTGAGCCTATACGGAAGACGTTTTGATTCAGCAAGTTAGACCTGTGCCAAACAAGTTTTGATTAGCATTTGCATATTGACTGATGAGGTGTTTTTGATTATAATTCATATAATTTATAGCTAAAATTGCAGAAAAAAGCAACATTTACTAGACTACCAGTGCTAAGGTGAGTTATGGCCCGAAATTGGAGACTTGGAGAAATATCAGTATAGAGGCACTGTTAGGTCAATACATGAACAGGTAAGCTTACCTTATGAAACTGCCTGGATGGGGGGGGGGGGGGGTGGGGGGTGGTGGTGGCTAGGCTAAGCTTATGATTTCACCAACATGATCAAAGACCCATGTAATTCAACACTTGTATAATTCATGCATTGCCTTTGTGGTCATGTTTTCCCTGCTTCTGTCATATCTGTGTGTCTGTCTTGCTGTCTGTCATAAGTTTAGCCTGCCTACCCCCTCTCCTACACACACATAGGCCTAAGGTAAGTTTACCTGTTCCAAGGCCCGTGTCATGAGCTCCAGCAGCCTTTATGTTTGTTTGTTTGCGTGCATTACCAAATTAACTTCATGTCTCAGACATTATAGGCCTACAGATTGGGATCAACATTGTCAAAATAAATTGATTTTAATTTGTTCCATTACATGTGCTATCTACAGTAGATAGCACATTATTTGAATTTGGCGCCAAGTTGAATTTGGCCCCAAAAATGTCAACTTGTGATCGGTCACTCAAATTGAAGTTATATAATGTTAAGTAGTATTAAAACTCTAAGGAAATTATAAAATCAAACATCTTGAGGTCCGTGAAGATTTCACATCACCAAATAATGTCTCTTGTGGGATTCCGTCCTGATCTGCGGTGTTTTTACATTTCGGTAACTATAAATCAATATTAAAAACCAAAAGAATTGTGCAGATTTTGGGAAAAATTTGTGTCAGGTAATAAATGTAGGCTTGAATCTAAGCATCTGCCAAGAATGGAAAAGATTCTGGGCTTTTATTCAGATTTTTCATGTATTTCTCAAACCGGCTGCTTCTAGGTAAAATCACAAGTGCTTCTATTTTGAACATTTGGTGAAAAAAGTGTATTGCATTCGTGGTCCGGTAGCTCGAAAATTCAATGGTCACCAATATATTTAATTTAGTTTGTTTACTTGCTTGTTTGTTTGTCAGTCAGGAAAACATCACTTTGAAAAATTGAGTCGCTTCGTAAGGTAGGTATAGCCATTTGAATAGAGGCCATTTTGTACACAAAGTATAGGGAAAGTTATTACTATTGTGCACCCTTCAGGTCTGTGGTCGAAATTGTGATCAGAAATATTTTGGCCCTAACAAAACTTAATACACTTGGAAGAGTTGGATATCCTTTAAGCATTTTCAATGAAGTGTATTACATATTGTACAAACACAAATGTATGGTGCTGAGGAGAGTGAGAAGCATCACCACATTCTTTTTGATTGTTGTTCATTTAATTTTTTGGTTCTCAGAAAAACTGTAGAATTGTGTATACTAGTTATTCTATCCTATATATGTAATGTGTAAAAGCTTAATAAACAATCAGGTCCCTAAGCTGGGATGGCCTGTCGATTCATGATTCAGGAAGCTTCTGAAATTTGTCAAGTAAATAACATTAGTATTGGACAGAGTTGCCAATTGTTAAATTATCAGTCACTAGTTTCATAAGGGTGGAGGCAATTGACAACATTAAAGTAGCAGACATGAATCGTAAAACACTACAAAGATGTGACAATTAACCTGTTCGAAGTATGGCGTACAGATCCTTAATTCCGGTTTGACGTAAGGATACATCCAACCGGAAGTAAGGAAATAATTTATATGTTGGCATTTTTCTTTGGTATGAGATACTTAAGGAGGGTTATAGTAAGGATCTACAACCATCATTCTGATGATGCCTACCGACCATGATTGGCGAAATCGTCAACAGTGAGTTATATTTTTGGTTTTGTTCCAATGAAATCTTTTATAATACATTTAAATATATCTAAGAGAACGAGCTGGCTAGAAATAATATAATAGAAAGTCAAACAGTTCAAAATAAATTTTGATATGATTTTGAATTCAGAGCAAAATTCTAAATTCTAAATTTGTGTGCTAAATAATTCAACAATAAGAATGTTTCTGTCGGCGTCAAGGAGGCACGTTATCATAAAATAAAGTAGCAAAAGATAAAGAAAAACAAATTTACCACATATTCTAATAAAAATTCCTTTAAAAAAGGAATGGGCGCCCAATGTGAGCTGGACGTGATATGGTGAATTCCCGTCATGGTGTTTAGATTTAGTATTATGATTTTTTTTCTTGGGAAGAGTAGAAGATGATCAAATGCAAGAGAAATACGTCATGGAATGAAGCTTTCGTGACAATTTCCGATTATGTGGAATGGGAGGTCTGTTTTTGGGCCTATTGTCATGATTGTAGTGAGGACCTATGCTTTGGATATTGTTGAATTTCGTTATGCAGGGCCTAGGGTATATGATGGATAGTATAGAAGATACAAGCTCCCCTCTAGTCAAATATGCACTAATTCTTGTCACACGACGCATTTCGACAAAGTCATGTAGGCCTAAACGTAATTTAGTTTTTCACCCGACCTCTGTCCAAAAACAATCCTGAAATGTTGAAAATTTGGGGTCGGAGCACTCATGCCAGTTTATCCTGAGGTATAATCTGTGTCTTCTGTAGCCCACCAACCCTATGGCTAAGAAAGGCTGAGAAATACTTAAAGTAGTTCCTAATAAAACAAATCATAGGCCTACCCTCCTTTCATATCAAACAATTCCAAGAAATTGGCAGGCCTGTTAAATCAAGGGTAAGATCGATCGTTATTCTTCATGAAACGGGCACAGCCCATTTTTTATGTTATTAATTCTGCTAAAAATTAATTAATCAATAACAAAATTACGTCATAATTATGACTTTAAGTCGGTCATAGAACTCTATTTTAAACGGACAAAATAGCCATTGGGGTTTCTTTCACTTTACCTTGCTATTTCTAGCAGATAGGCATATTACTATAAATATTATTTCATTCAGCATTTGGGTAAACACTAACAATATGACGTAAATCGTACATCATTGCTTTAAGCTGCCCGAATAACGGCGAACCACGAGTCACAAGACGCCTAATTGGGCTACCATATCGCGGGGTTGGCAACTCTGGTTGAAAATATACACTTCTGACCTTCAAGCATGGACCCATGGTTCAACACAATCATGTCTTCCGAATTTATCCCTTTCTCTGCTGACCAGAATAATTGAACTTCGTTAACTAATGTTCTTTATCAGAGATAGTCGCCACACAGATACTGAGCTGTGTTCAAATATCTATGGTTGGTCACCATCAGTGAAGCACATAAACCAATTAGTGATTTCATGATTGGTCAGTGGTTGTGTTAGTCAATTATAATTGATTGGTGTTTGTTTAAGGATTAGGTGTACAAAGGTCTTGTTGTTATAATGCACTGCAATCACTATCACCACAATGGCCTCATTCCAGTGGCATATTTCAATAACCTCAATTAAACAATCATAATGCAAAATTTAAACTCAAGTTGCAGAGTATGATTTTTTGTACTAAAATTTTCAATGGTCATTCAATGAATGTACAAATGTATTGGGGTTAAAGAACTGTGCCCTGATAGATGAGCATGTTGTAGATTCTAGTGAATATCATGAATATGCAAAGGCCATCAGTTTATGATATTGATCTTATGGTCAAATGTCATCGTCTATCTGGTTCTAAGACAGACGGTGAACTGGTTGAAGGCATACAAATGTCTCCGTTATTTGGTGTTTTTATAAGTCCATTAATTTTGTCTTTTAAACAAAGAATATACGCACACCATTTTATTCCGTGCATATCAGAAAACAATAATAAAATAAAATCCAAGCATATTGTGGTTTTATTTCTGAGCAAGGGCATAATTTTAGCAAAACAATTGCGGAGTAAATCTAGTAAGAGTGAAATTAGAAGCTTTTCACAAACACATGCCTATATTTTGGGCGCCTCCGTAGAGGGCGCCCAAAAACACTAGCTGGAGTTAAAGACACAATCCAGGTATGTCAACAGTTTCCTAGGCATTGTGGTAAATATACACCAATTTAACTGTGCCTAATATGGGAAATAAGTACACGAATGATTGAAATAAAACTTCATGTCCACAGATAAAACAAGGTGCGATTACTTTTCGGCTTTCAATGATATTCTGCATTTGTTATGCATTTATCAAATCATGGCAAATGACATGGTCATTAGTCATTATTTGAAATCGGAAATTAAAGAGGGAAGTCTTTAAATTAATATTTTAGCATGCTCAATTTTGTGAGCAAATAGGAAATTCTTTGAATAGGCTTGTACACGTAGCAATGCATTTTAGCCCACGCACTTTTTGGGAGGGTAGTCATTTCGAGCAGTCCTGTTGATCGATATTCTTATCCTCTTGTGGAGGTATTTACAGAACCTTGAAATAAAAATTATGCTAGATACTTCGGAATGCCACGAAGGCATGTTCGAACCTCGTCAGCTGTCTTATAGACCAATTTCAAAACTTGAAGGGATATTGTCACACCCTATTCGGACACCTGCAACAGGAGTTAAAGAATGCATGGTAAAACCCTAATATTCATTTATTGTACCAGTATAACCATGTTAACCCCTTATTAATTATAGGATGTTGGGCACGATTCGTAATATACACTGTTATTAAATGCAAGACACCTTAGGGATCGGATATTAACGTTTGCACAGTATTTTTTGTGGGAGCTGATAGTACACCGGACCTATCAAATTGCATTCTGAATACGAGAAAAGTCCTTTTGATATCAAATAATTTCAAAAGAAACAAAAGGAACGAAAGAATACTAACACAAAAGAACTGAAAAAATAAAACAAATGTTGTGAAAAGTACAGAGAAGGAAAAACAATGAAATAAAAATTTACTTCTTTAAATAAAGTTTGACTGAAGAGACTGCGTTGTCTCTTTGTTGCGGGGAATCTTTACGTCTTGTATAGGCCAGTTTGTCACTTTTAAACTGGACCTTCGTCCAATCAAATGCTTGTAACTTTACTTCTCGAGGTCACATTGGATTCGATGGGGTGTCATAATGTGATTCATAATGTAATTTCCCCAAATATGGTTTAGTTTTAAAATTAGGATTTTTCCCCAAGTGTAAGGACACTTGTTTGGCGCAGTATATTATGGATTAATATAACCGGGAATAATACTGTGTAATCACAGGTAAATAGTCGTGGCAATTTTTATATCGCGATGAAAGGAGTGACGGGGCCCTTAACACGTCCCAATTTTAAGTATGTTTGTACTAATTGAGCTCGTCGTCTCAATCATTCACGGACGCTACCATGTTGGTTCCCAGTATTTGCTATCACACGCACACAAATTTGGGAAATGAAAACCAACGAAATTCATCGACCAACACAGGGCGCACATCGTCATGATTGTGAGGGCACGAGCCGAGAAATTTAATAACATCAATGTTCGAGATTGTCTTTTATTCACAAAACTTTATTCTCACTCTCCTTATCTGCTCTTATTCATTATTCTCAAACTATTAGCGACATCTGATCAGAGGAATGAGTCAGATGTCGCTAATTAATATTGGTTTTTTGAGAACAATGAATAGCGACAGATAAAGAGAGTGAGAATAAAGTTTTGTGAATAAAAGACAATCTCGAACATTGATGTTATTAAATTATATTGGCAAAACAATGCTCAAACTCTATTGTTTTATATTGTTTTCGGCCATTGATAAATTGCTCAAAACTCGGTAACCAGATGTCCGATTTTGATGGAGTTTGCATCAAAATGATGTAAAAAACGTCTGATTGAAAATTGCCGACATGTGACTCATCCCCCCTTGATCATGTAACATATAGGGCAAATTCATACATAGCACAATAGTACATTATTTCACCATAACCAACACAACGTATGCTTTCCAGTGCCTGCACTCCGACGCACCAACGTCAGGGTTAAAGGTTAAAAACTTCGACATGACAGCGATCAGTAGCTCAGCAGGTGCAGAAAAATTCAATTTTCTCATTAATTACGAACGTGATTAAAATCCACTTTTCAGTAGTGTTTTAAGAATATATAGCTCTATATTGAATAATGTAAACCTTGTTTTACCATTGATGTCCTTTAAACGTTGGACAGGAAAATAACGCTTCTCTCCTGGACACAAAAGGATATTAAACATGTTAACAGTGGACTTCGGTTGTATATATAAATGCGCATATATAAATGCGCACGTGACCAGATGGCCAGTGCCATGTTCGTGTTACCTCACTGTCAATCTCTGAAATTGCGACCACAGTTCCAGGTGGTGGCCGCATTGCATTCTCTAAATTCAGTAAATTTTCATCGTCAACAGTGTAATTGAATGGGATTATTTTGAAATTTTAAAACGCTTGAAATATCACAAACAAATAGGCCTATGTTGATAAATAATATAAATACAAGCTAAAACCGTTGGGGTTCGATAATGAACCCCACAAAATTAACCGACTATAGAGTGTATGCAATAAACCCAAGCGGAACGAGAGTTGCTAAGTAACCGCTAACCGAACCATAAACACATGCATGATCAGAGAGCGAGTCTTCAATTTCCCCATAGCTTCCCACGTTGTACACACGTCAATCGAATTTGGCGGTGTTCGTTTGTTTGTCCTCCAAGTTATTAGACCATGGGACAAGGCTTGCTAAGTGCTTCAGAAAGTAGTTTTCGTTCTCCCTTTCTGGGTAGAGGATGGTTTATACATGAAAATATAGCTATTATATCACTGATCAATAATATAACATTTCCCACTTTCAAAAGTTGCACGTTACTGTGTAATTTAGGAGTTATTTGGGGTTAAAAATGTGTTTTCGTGACTTTTTTTCCATTTTTGCCCAAAAATGTCAAATATTAAAATAGCTGTAACTTTCAAAATAAATTGAGTAGAAATTTCATTTCTATTGTAGATGTTACATATTACATGGATGTCTAACACTGGTGAATAAAAATGTCACAGCACAACTCTAAAATATAAAAAAAATGGCAAAAACCATATTTTGTGCTATTTCGGCCATTTTGAGCTAAAATGTAATTTTGCATGGGGAAAAAATAAATATAAATTTTATTGATTTAAAAAAATATGTCATTATGTTATAAAAAATAATTCATATATGGACTAAAATAGCATGTTTTTGTTCAATATTTCCAATATTACGCCAAAAATGGTCCTTTATGGCCATTTTAACCAACTTGTTAGTTTTTGGAAAGTGGGAACTTCACTTAATAATATGAACATGTAATTGTACTTTAATGTTAAGCTATTTCAAGATCCACTAGTATGCTCACTACCGTGGTAGCAGCAATTTTATCTACTTTCAATGCAGTAAAATGATGACTAAAATGATTTTGCTGCATTGAAAGTAGTAAAATTGACGATATAATTGCTTCTGCCATGGAAACCGAGCTACCAGTGGATCTACAACTAGCTTAAAATGAAAGTACTATAATATATCCATAATATATGTGAAGTTCCCACTTTCCAAACACTGAAAATTTTGTTAAAATTACAAAAAGTACCATTTTCAGCCTAATATTGGAAAAATTGACAAAAACATGCTATTTTAGTCCATATGTGAATTTGAAAGGGCCATAGATCAAAAACTATAGGTCACAGACATTCACCATCATTAACTTTTTTGTTCAGAATTACTAGGTTGATATAATGACATATTTTTTAAATCAAGAAAATATATATTTATTTTTTTTCCCATGCAAAAATTACATTTGTAGGTCAAAAATGGCCAAAATAGCACAAAAATAT